>NC_084603.1:32586675-32886675 GCF_033807715.1 Cololabis saira | reverse complement strand
CAGGTAAATACAGATTTATGAGGGAGGATAATCTGAAAATAGTTCACGTCTATGTTTTTTTTGTTTCTGTGTCATGTATTCAGGGTATACCAGGGACACCTCCTTCTTGGAGATGGTGGTGGACATTGTTCAGGAACTAAAGAGAGCCAATCCTAACCTGGTTTATGGTGAGTGACTCTTCAATGTATTATAGGACTCGGATGCAGAGATTTTTCTGCAATCACTTGCTGTACTTTTCTTTTGCACACTGTAACAAAAAAACTATGTCTATTAGGGCTGGGCGATATATCGAGATTTTAATATATATCGATATATTTTCAAACACGATATGGTACGAGACAATATCGTTTATATCGATTTATTTTAATTTTTTTAATTTTATTTTATTTTATTTTTTTTTAATGATTTTGATATAGCTTATTTTGTGACAAATTGACTTGAATGTTTTATTTGAGATTTGCACAAATGTTTTGTTATTTGCACAACTGTCAACCTCAGTGGAAAAGTCTGCCTGTTACTGTCTACATTGTATTAATTGCACAGTGTATTTTAATTTAATTGTTATGCAGGAAAGGGATATTTGTTTTATTTTATTCAAGAAGCATTTTTATTCTATATATGCAGGCAGTTTATTTTTATTTCATTTGTTTTACACATTTTGATATTGTGCAGACCTCTGTTAATAAAAGGAACCTGCAAAGCACGAGGCTTTGTATTAAAACTGACTGTTTTTTTAAGGGTTTGCCTCAGAAAAAAATTAAGCTAACAGAGATGCTATGCTATAATGCTTTGGAGGAAACCCCAATTATGGCACAGAAAAAATATCAATATATATCGAGTATCGCCATTCATCTAGAAAATATCGAGATATGACTTTTGGTCCATATCGCCCAGCCCTAATGTCTATAGAGGATGCTCAGTATCTACTGGCTATTCTGTACTCACAATTCTTGAAGTGAAAACAGCTACTGAATGCTCCATTACATTCACCTAAGATTATGTGTTTGTGGCAGCTATTACCTGCTTTAGATGAAAGCAGAGGTTGCTGGAAGTAGTGAGAGCAGATGTTGAGAGGGGATTAGAGATGCAGACTTGTACAGCTGGTTTACTTTTACATTATAGGAAGAGTAACTGAGTTTTAATGTAACTATTCAGTGATAACTCAGTATGAATAGTACCTGAATTCATGTAGTAGCAGGATTGAGAGGATCCATTTCTTTCTGTGTGCAACTCCGTGGATGTCTGTCAGTTAGTAGCTGCAAGGATTTTCATTTCATGTGTCACCAGTCAGCTTCACTCAGGTCAGGATTGTTGTAGTTTTGCCTGTAAACACTGTACTGACGGAGAAAGTGAAGATTTACTATCACTGCTCAAAACTGGAAGCAACCAGAGGCTGTTGGCTCGATTTTATTTACTTCCAAGCACGTCCTGTATGGGCAGGAGCTTCGTTAAACATGGCACTGAGACCATGTAGCACGTCACTTCACATTTCTTTACTATTATTTGTTGGTTGGATAATGGAGAGAGTTATGAGATGGCACTATTGGCTGACAGTCCATGAGGCAAGAAAAACGTGTTGGAAGTTTGTTGTGTCCTTACAAGTTAATGTTAAGGTTTCATCTCTTTCCAACATGCAAGTGTGGTCAGCGACAAGTTCCCGAACCCACAATCTGTCCGGCAATCACCAGAACTTAGACTGAAGTCATTTAAAAGCTCTAATAGCCAAAGAGACCGATATTTCTGACTGTTTACCACCACACTTTCCATGTTTCCTTGAGCTATGCGAGTGTCGTGCTCGATGATCTGCAGTCTAGCTCCACCCTCTGGACAAACACTTTTATATTCACTAACACGGAGCAACATCAGATATAAAATAACAAATGAGCCTGATTTCTCTCCCCCTGATAGCATCGTTGTGTGGGGTTTAATAAAAAGTGCCCCCTTTACAAATGGTCTTTAGTTTCACTCTCTCAAGGCATCTAAAATGAATAATGGAGGTATTTCTGTGGGTCTGTTGGCTGCAGTCTTTGTACCCACTAACAGATTTCCAAATCCGGTTTCATGCCTCCCATCACTGCACCGTTTATGTAACGCTGTGTTTTTCAAGGGTATGCAGTTCTGGGATGTCTGTGACTCTGACTGCGTCTTTGTCTTTGCAGTGTGTGACCCCGTCCTCGGTGATCATGGATCCATGGTGAGCTTCTGGACAACTGCACACATCTGCTGTAGCTGGAGTTATGTTTGTGTTTGTTGTGCTCTTCGAGAAGAACGCATTTGCTTTTAATGTGTGTGGGAGGCGTTTAGTGTTCTTATCTTTGTTCCCGTTTAAATAAATGTGTGCACTTTGTTATGTTGCTGTTCGGGGGTGTTGTACAAGGCTTAGTTCTAAGACAGATGGATTATTGTGATCTGACAGAGTTACATCCACACTGCGTGTGTGTGTCTGTGTGTGTCTGGGGTGCGTATGCATCACACTGTGAGATTTCAGGGATTAAGATAATTTAGTGTTCATAAATTGATACTGTGAAAACAAAGATCACAGAAAAGAAGTAACTGGGCCCACTCTTGAATGCAGTGTTAATCTTCGGAGCTCCATTTGTGCATTTTCATCGTGTTATGCAGCTTTAAACTGTTTCTTTTCCACAGTATGTTCCTCAGAATCTTTATCCAGTCTACAAGAACAAGGTGGTTCCTGTTGCCGACATTATAACTCCCAACCAGTTCGAGGCTGAGTAAGTCTTTTACCTAAAATCACCTTTTCTTATTGGTGAATTTTGATTTAGTTTTGTTTGGTCCAATAAAAGACACATCACAGTTTTTCTGCACGAGAAGCAAAGCATGAACACAAACCATCTTTATATAATGCCACTATTGTTGCTATCTAATCCCTCCACTTTGTGATCTCAAAAATATGCTCTAACCTCCTCAGTTACAGTATCTTATTTTATTTTTTTATGTCCTGATCTGGTCAACTTTAATTTGAAAATACGCCAAAATAAAATGTCAGGTATGGAACTGTAAAGGACTGATTTCCTCCTTGGTCCTTTAAGCCGGAACACTGAAATCAGTAATCTAGAACTATGTTTGTTTGCCTTTGGCCTTATTGAGTTTATTTGGGTGACATTATGTCTCTAGTGGAAATGATTTAAATAATAAGTCTTTATTGTTGCAGACTGTTACCGTCCAATTATCAAATCCAGGTTCATAGCTCTCCGTCTGCTCACGTTTTTGAATACATGGGTTTGACACGATTTCCCAAAAAGTGTCAAATATGAATATAAAATAACTCTCAAACCCTTTTAACTTTTGGCTCCCTTGATAAAAGAGATAGCATATTAAGTCTTTCAACAAAGACATCTATGTTTACGTCAAAGTGTTGTGCTTATATTTTGATAATATAACCAGATGAATAGGTGAAAAGTATTTATTATTAATTGTTTGTTTGCTTGTGTTTTAGATTATTGACCGGGAAAAACATCACCACAGAAAAAGATGCTGTGGAGGTAACAGAAATGTTCTCTTGCATGATTTCTTTGCTAAACTAAACAGCTGCTTCAGGGTTTAACTGTGTGCGTTTGTGGCTGTAGGTGATGGACCTTCTCCACGCCATGGGCCCAGACACGGTGGTCATCACCTCCTCCGACCTCCCTCCCAGACTGGGAGACCGCTTCCTCGTGTGCCTGGGCAGCCAGCGTCACGGTAGGTGGGACAAGTGTGCCCTATGGCAGTGGTCCCCAACCCCCGGTCATTTGGTCCCGGGCCGCACAGAAAGAAAAAATAATTTCTGTAGCCCCGACTGATGGTTGACTCTCAAACTGATGGTTCACAATGTTTTTATTCCTTGGATGTGAATACACTGCAAACACACCGTAAGAGCTATAAAGGAATAAAATAAAATAGAGTTAGTCTTTCTAGATTCATATAAGTTTAATTTAACTTAAATACAGACCGACACTGCTGCTTGCTCAGTCGGTAATTACAACTACCGTTAACAACAACACATGAGTAACCATGGCAACCAAACTCAATATGTACATAAATACGGCATAATATTTGAAAAGAAAACAAATCCTTATCAGCCAGGTGCTTTTTGTGTCAGTTAGGCTCCACTTTAGCATTCCTGACACTCGTTTAGTCTTTCAGACACACTTTCTACTGCCGTTAAACTTTAACCGTTAAAGTCCGAAGCGCCGGTCTCGGCGAGACGCCTTCAAAATAAAAGCGCTAAATGTCTCCTTAATATATAACAAATAAATAAAAGCCTGGCTTTAAATAACGTTAATGAGAAAACAAACACATTTATAGAAATACTCATATTAAAGGTAATTTACAATTTCCATTATTTTATTTTATTTTTTCAAAAATTTGGTATTATTATTATTATTATTATTTTTATTATTACTATAGAGAAAATAACACAGTTTTTAATGCCGATCTTGTCATTTTATTTAGTTTTTATCAGCTACACCTTTAGATTGGGCTGTGAAAATATTGTCAGACATTAAACCGGTCCGCGGTGCAGAAAAGGTTGGGGACCACTGTCCTACGGGACTGATTCTGACACCAGTTTTCATTGAGGGTAAACAAACCACAAAAGAGCTAAACATGCTTCTGCTCTGCTGCTCAGTCCGTCCAGACGGCAGCAGGACAACGCAGAGAGTTCGGATAGAAGTTCCCAAGGTGGATGCCGTCTTCGTAGGAACCGGAGATCTGTTTGCTGCTATGCTGCTGGCGTGGACCCATCACTACCCTAACGACCTAAAGGTACACGCAGACATGCAGCAATTAAGGTGAAAACATGCTGAATCATCAAGCAAAATGATCTGATTTGACTGTTCTGTTGTTCAGATGGCTTGTGAGAAGACTTTTTCAGTGATGCACCATGTCATCCAGAGGACCATATCTTACGCTCACGGTAGGAAAAAGAGAACTGGCTCAAACACAATGCCACTTTTTCCACTAGCACCTACTCGGCTCTACTCATCTCAGCTCATCTTGGCTCAGCCTGGTTTATTTTCCATAACAATTCCGCACCTGGATCAGAATTAGGAGGTTGGAGTGAAGCTGCTGTGACGTATTTGATTGTGTGATGTAAATGAAGAAGACAACAACACTAAAGATGTAGAACCTGGAGGAGATGATAGATGTGCTGCTGGGTCTGTGGTTTGTGTTTGATATCAAGTTAAAAAATGAGAGTGACAGAAACTTCAAGCAGCAATGCTTTTAAATTTTTTTTAGTTTGAGCAGCTATGAAGTGACAGAGCTCCTGGTAGATTTGGTCGTTCCTTATCACCGTCTACATCCCTTTTTAATTCTCTCCTCAGCACCAGGTTTATGAACATCTGCACCTCAGAGTTGGATCATGAAACAGACTTTTGCGCTATCACTCCCAGTTGAATAAAATGGACATGAAGCCGTCAAAGTCGTTCTTTCGCTGATGTCACATCCTGACTCAGATGTCTGACTCCAACCCCCCGACCAATCGGTGGTCTGTAGTGTGATGATGTCAGATACAGCCGACTCAGCCGCTTAGAACCTCGGCAGAATAGATAGAGAACAAATTTCTACTCAGCACGTTAGACCCCTAGTGGAAAAGAACCAAAACGAGTGGAGGCGAGCCGAGCCGGGCTGAGTAGGTGCTAGTAGAAAAGTGCCATAAAACTGTTTAGAAGACGGGTTATTACATCTGTAACAACCATTGCCTGCAAGGGCCCGGTGGTGCGTCCTAAATATCTATACCATAATTGGTTTGTTTTCATGTGTGTCCCTTCCCCACGCCCCCGTCCATCTCTCCCTCAGAGCTGGCAGGTCCGGGTCGGAGGCCGAGTCCCCCCCAGCTGGAGCTGAGGATGGTTCAGAGTAAAGCAGACATAGAGGACCCCGCTATAGTAGCCGAGGCCACCATCATATCCTAACATCCCCGGCCCATTAGACTCATGCTAACCTCGTCCTCTTCACCCATCAGTCTCAGCAAATCCTGTATCTGCAAATCTCTCATCATTGTAAATCTTGACTGCCATCATCTTAACTTCTGCACCTCATCCTCCAGATTCCTTAAACACCTGAGTATTGTAACCCCTTTAGCCCGTTACCTTTAGTCCTTTAGCCCTGTAAGTCCTCAGTGTCAGAACCCCTAACTCCCAATCTCTGTGACCCCGACCCTCTCTGGGAACCAGAGCCACAGATAGACCTGAAGTTCGGTCTGGTTGGACTACGACTGTCTTTTATAAGTGCTGCTTTTTAGAAAAGCTGCAGCATTTTCAGCGTTAATTCTCAATTTCAGTGTTGCACTTATCCTTAGGTAGATTCCACAAGCACAAGGCGTAAACTGCCACACATTCAGACCAATCTTCTCTCGCTTGGCCTCTGCAGGAATGTAGGAGGAAGTGTGCCGTCACCGCTCTAACCACACACAACCTGGTCCCGTCCTAGATCTCCACCACGCGGTTCAAATGTCTAATGTAGCGTTGAAAATCAAAAACCGACCAAATTAATGGAAACTTCTCCGCTGATCTCTGACAGCGTTTTCCTCGCTAGTTCCCAGTCGGCAGGATTGCAACGCTAACGTTGATGCTTCTGTCTACAACGATCAAACCCTGTTTATCTATGGCTCTGGCCTTCGCTATTTTGACCCCCTCCCAGTCTTACAGCAGTGATGTAATGGTGACCAAGTCTAACCCCCAAAAAAACATAAAGGAAAAAAAAAAGCGCACAATGTATAGTTGATGTATAGATGTTGTACTATAACTGTATTGGATCATCTGTATGATATCTTGGATCTGATCTGTCTGTTGGACCATTGTGTTGCTACTGTACTACAGACCACATGCACTTCAACATCACTCTCAGCAGAGACATTTGGGCTGGTTGTGGCACTCCTGAGAGCAGCGGTGGCTCCAGCCGTCACTCGTTAGGAATCCTCCGATAATTGTACCGTGTAGTTGAACTTTCATCATAACACAACATAGAGAAGAAAAAGAAGAGGCGCCCTTGAGTTGTCTGAGCTACCCCCGGCCGATCGGCTTCCTCAGTGTCAAAACCAACCCAAATTAAATGTGGCCGCTCCCGGCCCAGCTCTGGCCCAGAACCCTAGATCTGTGAGCTGCGCCGCTGATTTCAGTGCAGGCCTCGGAAAGTCGTGAATATTCCCTCCCACATAAGGCTGGGCGATTTTGGACAAAAATAAAATCCAGATTTTTTTTCTCTGAAAACCAGATTTTCGATTTCGATTTTTTTTGGTAAAACTACAAAAGACAATGGAATAAATTGTTTCAAATATTTTATCTTTATTTTTAAAGAAAAATAGCAAACAAATTTCCATATTGGGAATGAAGTGCAATTGAAAGATACTGTAAATCCTCCTGTAGATGCATTTCTCTCCTCCCCCTAAACGTGTTCGCTTCACTTCACACTCCACTGTGGTTAGAAAGACAAAAAAACTAATCTAGAAGGTCAAAGTTTGACGTGATGCTATGAATTGAGATGATGGCTTTTGTTTTGTTTTTGTTTGTTTGTATGAAATAACAAAAGTTATCAATGGTTTTATAGTAAAGCAAATGCTGTCTGTGAACGCAGAGCCAACAAGTCTTTTGTGCATTAATGTTACCAGTTTTAAACAGGTAACACAATGCTTGAACCCTCCGAAGTTAAGCCATATTCATGAAATAAATAGCATTGTCTTTCCTAAGAAAATAAACATTTGATTCACAATTGACTTCAAGGAAGTAACGCTGGTCTTAAAATGTTGGTCTCCTGTTGGAAAGTTTATACTTTTCTTTGTAAATGGTCCTCGTGGCATTAAAGTGGTTTTCCACAGTGGAGTGTGATGAGAAACGGACGAGGAGGCGACGGCGACAGCGACCAGGGCACTGACACGTTGGCATGTGCCTTAGCCCACTGCTCTACCAGGGCTCTAAGAAAAAGAGAATTTTAACATCTGTAAGCCAATGTCTCCCCAAGATACACCCCCACCCCCGAATATATTCTTATAAAGTGTTGGACAACACGGCAGTTCAAAACCAGTGTTGGCAGCATGAAACAAAAGAGAGAAGGCAAACTTCCAGATGTTGTCAGAGTTGGATGTAGGGTTCTGGGACCCGTGTGATTCTGTGCTGCTGTTTTGTACTGTGACACTGCCTTAGGAAACCAACATCTTAACAGCACGTTACTGCTCACTGACGGACAGTCGGAGGGGGGAGGGAAGGAAACATGAGATGTCTTAAATATTGGTACTTTTTGATGATGATTTTCTGTTTTACATTTGACCTGAAACCAAGAAGAAAATGAGAAGGCAGAGGCCGGACGCTACGGAGGCCTATGAGGACAAAAGTACCATTTCTACTGATTCATTTTGTTCCCACTCTGTATTTGTAACTTGAGAACTGATTTAGAATTTTAAAAGAAATACAATTTTATTATTTTATTCTAAACTGTAATTTAGTTTATTTTCCTGAAAGAAACAATTCTCAGATATGTACTAATATCAGTGATTTATGCATGAGACCAAATTAGGGACGTGATTATACTGACATGTGAACATTTATGAAAAAATAAGATCATCTGGAATGGAAAAAGAAATTTTTTTTGTTTTTTTTAAAGGTGAAAATGTCATTTTTTCACTAAAAGAATAGAGATTATTCCTGCAAAGAGCCCATTTTAAGAGAAAAGAAAAATCTGTTGTCAAGTCATAAATACAAAAGAACAACCAGGCTAACTAGACTTTAAAAAAAGGATCAGTAGAATAGGATTTATCCTCCCATGCCTTTTTGGGGTTATGTTTGTCTTTTTGCTCATAAAATAACGTTTTTGATTGGGTGTACAATATTTTTTTTTTCTTCTTCATTTTTCCTCCATTATTGCATTGTTTAAATTAATCAATTAATTATTTAGTTAAAAAAAAATGACATAAAATGATTCAAATACTTAGACAAAATTTCCAATTCTTCTCCTTTATTCCTAGTTAAGAATTCAAAATAAAAAAACTAACATTTTGAACCATATTAAATCAAGAAAACCAGTAGATCTTAAGCCTTGTCCTGAATAAATTAATTAAAACTTCATTAAAACTGATGTGCATTACAAATAGATCTTCACACAACTGAACTTAATTAGTTTTTGCTCTCCAATTTCAAATGATCAGACGGATAAAGATCTGATCTTAGCGCTCTTAAAACCAATCGTTGCTATTGATTTTTGTACTGATACGTTCATATTGTGCTGCTGCGGCACAGATTGTCATATCAAAAACAGACTGCGGTGTGTGTGTGTGTGTGCCAAGCGTCTTCAGCTCTGCTTTCATCAACATGTGTGGTATCCTCTTCTTCCTCTGCTGTATTCTGGGTCAATATGTGTCTACCTGTCGAGTCTGTGTGTGGGAGAGTGTGTGTGTGTGTGTGTGTGTGTGTCTTTTAAGGTCACAGGGTTTTGTGTGTATGTGTGCACATGTGATATTTGAAAATCCTTGAAGAGCAAGGCTAACTCAAGTGATGTTGAAGAGGAAAAAATACAAAGCTGAGTGTTTTTGTCAGGAGGAGAGGCGTGAGGAAGAGGACTAGCATTCTGTGACATTGTGCAGTCCCTCCCTTTCCCCTAAACTGGACCTAAACGTTACCTTCCCTCGCCACCCTCTCTTTCTTGGTGTCACTCACCCTCGCTCAAACATCCACCCGCATCCCTGTGGTGCCCTTTGTTGTGCCTGTTTTTACACCCTGGCCTCGATATGTGTGTGTGTGTGTGTGTGTGTTAGAAATGTGATCTCCCTCCTGTGTAAGTGGTGGCTAATGTCCATCCGTGTTTCCACGCCGCTCTCATTTCCATGTGCTTACTGTGTGTTTAGTGATGCAGCTTGTTCCGGCTGGTTTAACCAAACCACTGGATTCAGCAGCTGTGTTTCAGTCGTATGACTGCGTCTTTAGAAGCTGTCCAACGTGACCTCCAACATAACTACCATATGTTTTCAATAATGATGGTTTAGTAGTGCTACTAGCCGTTTTCACGTAGGACAAAGTGTCAGTTACTTTGATCAGCTGGTGTCTGGGTCACGCTGGCTCATCACTGCTCCATTTTGAGGGCTGTGATGGACAACAGCAGGAATCTTTTTATTTTCTGTTTATTTCAGGTTTACATGAACGGTTATCTATAGATGTTTGGAGTTTGCATCAGGTTTATTCCATTTACCTGTTGATGTCAACTCAGTACCTGAGCCAAGACCAGCATGTGTTCGGTGTTGAAATGTGATTCTCAAGGAGTAGTGTAGCCAGTGTGGGCGAGAAAAGAAGAAAAATCAATAAAAATAGAATGTGCCTCTTTGGAAATCTTCAGAAATCCATGTTGCAGCTTTGAGCGTCCGTAAGACTACGTTCACACTGCAGTTCCCAAGTGACCCAAATCCGATTTTTTGCTCATATGTGACTCAGAACTGATTTGTTTATGACAGTGTGAACAGCACAAGTCACATGGAATCTGATCTTTTCAGATCAGATTCAGGTCGCTTCCATATATGGTTCTAAATCGGATACAGGTCTGATGTTTTGCAATGCGACCTCAGTGTGAACAGCCAGGTCGGAATTAATGCGACTTTGACGTCACTTGAGGGCGACCGTTGTCATAATACTGCGCTGGCGGGGGCGGGAGTCACTCGGAAGCGATCGGAAAAGGTCAAGACAAACATGGAGGAGAGCGGCGACGGAGCTAATCAGTGGAGGGACAGTGAGGTCTTGGACCTTATAAGTATTTGGGGGGACACTACTATACAAGCTAAATTAGAGGGGTCTTATGATCCCACCACTCCTGACTCCGAGTCTGCATCCACACACACCTCTCTACAGACGAGGCAGCCAGCGCTCCACAAAAAGCCATTATTAAAAATGCGGCTTACTTTCTCCTCCTTCTCCTCTTCATTAACACTTTCTCACAGTTTCGTCGGCTTCCAACAACTTAAAAATATACCCATGTACGCTCACTTCTGTTGCCTCCATGTTTACCGCCGTATGACGGCGTGCTGCGTGTGACGTCTTTGTTATTGTTCCTCTGCGCATGCGGGTCAGTTCAGGGCCGCGATGCGTTCACACTCCAGTCTGATATAGGACACATTTTAAAAGATAATGTGAACAGCCACACAAAAAAATCGGATATGGGAAAAAATTGAGCATTAAGGCCTGCAGTGTGAACGTAGTCTAAAAGTCCGAACCTGAGACGGTTGGCTTTGATTCCAGCGTCAGACACGATCTTGTCATGACTCGTGTTTCACCGGCCCAGTTTGTTAAACAAAGCACTGGTTAGACGAGTCCAAATGATGACACAGGGTTCCTCGTTCACTTCTGGGCTCCACAAGTCCTCTGACAGTGTGGATCCAGTCCCCAGTGTGATGTTTTTACAGGCTGACTGCAGGAGCTGTAGCGCATGCTAAGAGAAATAAGTGACATTTTTCATATCACAATGATAGAAATCAAGCGTCAAACAACAGTCATATCATCCTGGGATTATTAATTTAACAAAATAAATCAAAAGGCACAAGTTGTGTTGTTTGAACCAGTTCTAGGCGGATGTGAGTCCAGCTGTCTCCTGACTGCTAAACCAGACCGGATCATCATCCCTCCACCGCCGTGCTCCACAGTCGGTGCCGGGTTTGTGGCTTCTGGTCAAACATCTTCAATTTGACAAGACGTTTTGTGGCTTTTTTCAGGTGCAGTTTAGTGGACGTAAACCATGTTTTATTTTTAGAGACGACCTTTCCCAAAAAAAGCCCCAGCCAGGTTTTCATACTAGTGACACGTATTATCAATATTAACAGGAGAGTAAATGGAATTCTGACCCGCTGGCTTGAAAACTGCTGCGTTCAGGTTTTCTGTTTGTAGTGTTGAGCTGGGCTTCCACATGGCCTTTTCCTTCATGCCCGCCGTTCTCCCTGTTTCTGTCCCTTCACACCCTCGTCTCTCTCTCATGCTGTCGTGGATCTCGTCCTGTCTTCATGCTCATCATTTTGGTCACTAAACAGCTCAGTAGCTGCTGCTCCTACTGCTCTACTGGCTGAAGCGATGCGGGTCTCGGACCGTGGTCCTCTCCTCTCCTCCTGAATCACAGTTGCAGCTCCAACATGTGCTTTTGTTTGTTTGTTTGTTTGTTATGTTTCTCCCCATTCACAGTGGCCAAAACAAAATACAAAACAAAACGAGGAAATGTAATAATCATTGTTTGGTAACTGTTTTTAGTGCTGTTTTTTGAGCGTTAAAAGTATTTTCTAACATGTTACAATAAAAGATTGTAGTGTACAAATTCACATTTATAAAATATATAAATATATATATATAGATATATATGAGAAATGTATGTTCTAATGCAATAAAGTGAGATTAAGAATTCTGAAAACTAGATTGAAGCGGGGTCATATTTATTGTCTTTCCGACATCATTTCTGTGTTTCAGCTTTAGATTTATGCTCATATTTTCTAGTGGACATAAGAAAATGATGACACTGGAGGACAAAACAGTTTAATCATTTTGAACCAGGAATGCTTGACTGGAAAGCTGCTGGACTACTTTTTCCGGGGAGAACGGGAGGTCCGGTTCATTTCCTGTAAGGCTTTTGGTAAGACACCACAGACGGATTCACGGTCCTGCCAATAAAGACTGTTGAACATCTTAAATCAGTGCTTCCCCACTGGTGCAGCTTCAGGACCCACCGTTCCCCCATTGATGATGAGCCGCCACCCAAATCCAGGGAACCCTTAAGTTTCTCACATTCATGAAAAGATGGTGCAGTTTAAACCTCAGATTGTACAGATCTCTCAGTAACTTCATTGCACAAACATAAAAAAGTGCAAAAAGTAGTAGTTTCAAAAGGACATGTGTTGCTCCAGCTGTGAGCTTGGCTTCTACCTGAGGAAGAGGAGGAAGAGGAAGATCCCCCCCCACCCACTGAAGATGGGACTCCCCCCACTCTTTAGGGCTGTTGTCTGGACGGTATGACTGATTAACGTCGTGTAAACGCCCCCTGGCTCTGATTGGAGGAGGGGAGCGGTGCATGCCCACTGCAAGTGGTGCCAAAAAAGCAGATTTGTTTCTTAAATCACCTTGTTTATGTAATATCTGAAAATAATGTTAATTTCAGCAATTGTGACAAAAATACACTTAGCAACCGTAAGAAATAGTTATAGGTTCTGGCTGAATGTCACACCACAAAATGGAAACACAACAGATGAATTGTCTCCTTTATGTGAAATGTATGTGGTTATGTGACACTAGATTGAGAGCTGGTTTAGAGGACGGCGTTTACGACAGGTAGGCCGCTGCGTGCGGCTCCCGCTCCACCTCGCAGCAGCTGACGTTTACGCAGATCTGGTAGATCTGAGGTCACACACGGCCTGCCAGCTGTCGCTGGCGCCGTCGTAGCGATCCACGTTGGTGCACGACTGCGAGTTCTGGAAGCCTCCCACCACGTACAGCTGCTCCTCCAGCACGGCCATGCCCAAGTCTCTGCGGGGGTGAAGCATGGGGGCCGCCGTGCACCAGTGCTTGGATACGGGGTCGTAGGCGGAGACGGTGGACACGTCATTGGTGCCGTCCCGCAGTGGTGTCAATTCAGTGGAAGGTAAGGTATGGCAAGGTTAGGAGTCAGAACTGAACTAGAGTATCAATCAACACGTCCAGCAAATACTCATCACAGAAGTTTATGTAGCTTATCTGTGTGGTTAAGAAAATTGGAACTTTTTCAAATGCAGTCTCGCTCACTGAAAAAACTCAAAATCTTACCAGGAATGTTTGTCTTATTTTAGTTAAAATGTCTAATTTTTAGTCAAAAAATCTCATTACACTTAAAACAAGAGTCATCACCAGAAAAATAACTTGTTATTTGACAATTTTCACCTGTTTCAAGTACATTTTCACTTGAAATAAGTAGAAAAATCTGCCAGTGGGACAAGATTTATCTTCTCATTACAAGCAAAAAAATCTTGTTCCACTGGCAGATTTTTCCACTTATTTTAAGTGAAAATCTACATGAAACAGGTGAAAATTGTTGTTTTTGAGTCTTTTTTTTGACTAAAAATTAGACATTTTAACTAGAAATAAGACAAATATTCTTGTTAAGATTTTGAGTTTTTGCAGTGTGTAATAACTAGTGAAATCGATCATGTTGTTCTGATTTGCATTTTTAGTTATTCTATATGTATTAAGTAATAGAATAATCAATACAAATGGACACAGAGTAATTCCATAAATGTATTTAAAAAACAAACATTTACATTTCCCTTGAAGCCAAGGTGTGGCGGCTGCCATACCTTGCCATACCCAATTGACGCCCCTGCCGTCCCGGCCTCCAGCCTGGGAGCGAGAAGAAACACCTCATTTACATCCCTGGTCCTCGAGAGCAGCTGTCCAGCAGGTTTAAGATGTTTATCTGCATCAACACCCCTGATTCTAATTGACGGTCGTCAGCTTGTCATCAAGAGCTGTACGTCTATGTTGATGACCAGTGTTGGGAATAACGGTGTTCCAAAGCCGTTATTGTTTCCCAGTAACGGGTAATCTAACTAATTACTATTTCAAAGGTTACAACAGCGTTACCGTCACTGATAGTGAAATGTGGCGCATTACTACACACTGTTAGGATTTTATGAAATTGTTTAAAAGTTTGAAGGATTTTTCTACACAGGTAAATGACTCACAGGTGATAATGACCCTAAAAATGAACAGATGTCAGCTCATTGATCCTCCAATCCCAATACACCCCCTACTTTTCTTCACTAGCCCTACTTTCTTTCACTCGCCCTTCTTTTCTTCACTACCCCTAAAAAAGATTTTAGGGCACTTGAAATCTTCCCAGGGGCCTGTCCCAATACTCCCCCTACCCCTCGTTTTCATCCCTACCCCTAATCAGGAAGCTGAGAGCACAAAGCTGTTTTAATTTCAGCTGTAGCGCTGTTAATATGGCACTTTATTAAGTTTTAATATTTTTTCAGGCGTAAAAGTAACCATTAAGATCCCCAACCTGGGCTCAGTTTATCCAAATAACGCCTGTTAAGAAATTTGATCCAATGTTTTCGGAGATGAGAAGAGCCGCCAGCTCGGAGCAGCAGCAGCAGCAGCCGGAGTACAGACGTGATCGCCAGGTCAACCTGCGCCGTCGTCCCGGGGGAAGAACCTGCAGCTCTGTGGAGAATTACCGCTGGCTGAAATAAATCATTTAGGAAGATAAATGTTGGTTTAATATAGCAATTTTTTTGTACATATTTTTTGTGAAACAATTCAATTATTATAACAGAAGTTGTCTCTAGGATCTCTCCAGAGACCAGAACATGACCCCCGAGCAATTATTACATAAACATGACATAAACACTGGCAGGTGGAAACTCCTCTAGTGGGAGAAAAACAAAAAAAAAACCCAGAAGCTCTAATGAGCATAATCTTTGTTTAAGTTCAACATTTTGAGGTTAGCATTCCACTGGAAGCACGGTTACTAGACAGATGAATAAATGTTTAAGTCATGAACAAAGTTGGTAACTCTCAAATGTTAAAAATAGCCTACTAGTAAAACTGCTTCTTGTTAATCATAGCTGGGCCAGATACTGCGATATAGAGTAAGACAGATTATAAAAACATCTAGTTTAATGTCAGATGGCTTTAAAGGGGATGCAACCTTTTTTTTCTTTAGGGGCATCAAAATTTCCAGAAGTCTTAATTAAACATCTGTGATTTTCTGACACTGTGACATCCACTGTTGCTATGAACATGAACAGAAATGCTCTAAATCCTCGCCCACAGGGATTTCCTGGTCCCCACTTGTTGAGCTGAACAAAACCCACAGCTTCCAAAGGTTTCTTTTCCTCCGGTGTGGTAGCACCCACCTTGCCGTGCAGTGCTGCAGCGCCAGCATCAGCCCTCCGATGGCGCATCGGTGCGATTTCAGTCCACTGGTTGGTGTCGGGCTCGAACCGCTCTGCAGACTTGAGTGTCTCAGAGTTATGCCGGCCTCCCATGGCGTATATGAAGCCGTTCAGGACGGCCACACTGACGAAGCATCGAGGAACATGCATCGACCCAACCTCTTCCCAACTTTGGGTGGCGAGGGTGAACTTTTACACGCTGCTTAAGTGGCCACGGCCACCAATAAAATAAATGGATCCCTGGAGGATATCTGATTGGTTGCAGATAATTCTGCGTTTAAAAAAATACATTTGTGGACTGACACAAGTCAGGGGAGACTCAAAATTCACACACAAATGCAGCAAAGTCCACAGACCAAAAACCGTTTGTAAATCAGGTTATATTTGGTTGTGCATCAGAAATACATCTGTGTATCTTTTCCTACGCACGTGTGAACTGTCCTGTGCATTTGCAAATCATCCTGTGAATGTGAATCTTGCCCTGCATTTGTGACTGTTGAAACTGAAGGTGAAGAGGCAACTGCAGAGACTGAGCTGAAACACGGCTGCAGGTCCAGATGGCGTCAGCCCCAGAGTTCTGAAAGCCTGTTTGGACCAAATATCTGGGATTCTGCAGCACGTCTTCAACCTCAGCTTGAGCCAGGAGATGCCTCCAGTGCTGTGGAAGATATCCTGCCATGTTCCAGTACCAAGAGAATATCATCCATCTTCTCCTAATGACTATTGACATGTAGCCCTAACATCCCAAATCATGAAAGTTCTGGAGAGACTTTCTTTTGGCCCACCAAAGCAAACAAGCACCTCCCAGGTGCCCCTGCTTTTCAGTGTGGGGTTGGAGTTGAAGGTGCTGTCATGCACCTGCTTCAACTATCCCACACTCATCTGGACAACGCTGGCGGTACTACTGTGAGGATCATTTCTCCAGTGCATTGAACACCAATCCAGCCTGCATTACTATGTAAGAAACTCAAGAAGACACAGATGGAGGCCTCTACAATCACCTGGATTAACTTACAAACAGACTGTCTAGGTGGTCAGCAGCACAGGAGCACCACAGGGGACTGAACTCTCACCACTCCTCTTCACACTGTACACCTCAGACCTCCAGTACAAGTGGGGGTCCTGTCATCTGCAGAAATACTCAGATGACTCTGCAGTTGTGGGGTGTATCAGTGATGGACAAGAAACTGAGGTCAGAGAACTGGTGGGCTGCTTAGTGGCATGGTGTGGGAACAATCATCTCCTACTGAATGTGAATAGGACAAAGGAGATGATTGTAGATTTTAGGAGTGCCAGGGTTATGTTAAATAGATTTTCCATCATGTCATGTGGTCTGATGAAACTAAAATGGAGCCGTTTGGCCATAACAAACAACGTTACATTTGGAGTAAAAAAGGGGAAGCTTGTAGACCTGAGAACACCGTACAAACTGAGAAGCACGGAGGTGGCAGCATCATGTTGTGGGACTGTTTTGCTCCAGCAGGAACTGGAGCTCTTCATAAAATCGGCATCATGAAGAAAGAACTTTACATGGAAATATTAAGGTAACATCTCAAGACATAACCCAGGAATAATAATAATAATTTGTTCGTTCGTTTTTATTTATTTCGAACATGTATAAAAAAAAACAAGAAAAAAAGATAAGAGAAACAAATACAGGTGGGCATTCCGCCACATAAAGAAGAAAAAAAAAACAAATAAAAAACCTATTTCAGTTACATGTTCGAAAAGGAGTGGGAGGAAGTATAAACTTATTTAATCCCACCCCCTTTCCACAACTTAACATACATTATATGCCTGTATTTACGTTTTATACTATACACTAATTTGTATAAATAAATATATATAATTTTTACAAAAATAACCTGTTTAATACCAAATGTAAGCTCTATCATATATCTATCATATAATATAACTATGATATAAATATGATATGTATATCTATAAGTATACAAACATACAAAAACAACATGACGAAATAGCAAAACACACACAGCTGCTGATCTTTAAACACAGTCTTCATTTTTATACCTCAAATAAACTATGTCTTTATATTTCTTCTTAAATTGTTTTATGTTTGTACATTCTTTTAACTCCAAATTCAAATCATTCCACAATTTGATTCCACAAACTGATACACAAAAACTTATTTTTGTTGTACGCTCAAATAAAGATTTGAAGTTTAGGTTTCCCCTTAAATTATAACCCCCTTCCCTCCCAATAAATATATATTTTTAAATAATAATAATAATAATAATAATAATAATAATAATAATAATAATAATAATAATAATAATAATAATAATAATAATAATAATAATAATAATAATAATAATAATAATAATAATAATAATAATAATAATAATAATAATACGAAAAGACCCTTTTAATACAGCATTTGGATGTAAAGTAAAGTATTGAATTGAAGTGATTCGCGGAAACCGTCCAGCTGTGAAATGTCCGCTGCGGGCTCCCGTAGAGAGCTGTGCTGTGTTGACATCTCCTTCACTGGAAGATCTGGACCAAACAGCGTCAAACTAAACCTCGTAACGCTCTTTCACCGGTCGTGAGCAGCTCACCTGTGGGGGAAGCAGCAGGTGTCATGACGGTCCGTGTGTGTCTGGTTCTCCAGAGAGCTCGTTAGCGGCAGCTAGCAGCGCTAGCGGGCTAGCCGCGTCGACATGGAGGGGATCCTGCACAAGTGGACTAACTACATGACCGGTAGGTGCTGGTGCTGGTGCTGCTCCGACACCGCTGTAGTTACACACCCGGCACCAGCTCCACCTGGACCCGGGCCAGTCCGGGCCAGCAGGACAGCAGCGTTTACACCGACCCATTAACTACAGATGTGGCCAGCGAGCTGCCGGCTAGAGGCTGATTTATGGTTCCGCGTTACACCGACGCAGAGCGAACGGAGCCGTACGGGTGCGTCGCCGCGTAACCTACGCCGTAGGCTACGCCGTCGATTTAACGCGGGACCATAAATCAGCCGTAACGGCTGCATCAGAGATGTCTTTGAACGCCTCACCGCACAAATGTTATTAAAATAAATGTCTGTATCATATAAGACTTAGAGATGTATTGTTAAACGTAGTCCTTTGTTCAAAATATGGAAGCAGCCTCGGTAGTTCAATAACAAAGAGAGTCAAGGCGAACATTTAGTTTCTGCTTTTTCAAAACCACGTCCTGTGTTTGGTAAAGCTGTTTAATTATTACCAGCTATTCATCTCAAAGCAGTTCTGAAAGTATTCAAATCCCCAACCAAGTATCGATATACTATTTCTCCCTCCTTGCTAGTTCCGGGTTGCATCTTTTGTTTCCCATCACAACTGCCTTAATTCTTCATGACATTTTTAACAAGGTTTTGGAAACATTTCCCAAAGACTTTGGTCCATATTAACAGGACACAGAGGTGTCAAAGTATTCACATTCATTACTCAGGTAGAAGTATAGATACTAGAGTTTTTTACTCAAGTAAAAGTATAAAAGTACTGGTTTCAATTCTACTTAAAGTGTAAAAGTAAAAGTAATATAAGGGGGAAAAAGCCATTGAAAATGAATGCATCTTAGTATAATGCAAATATATTAAAGAACTATATATGTGTACTATTGAGCATTAAAGTGTTTCAGAGAGCAGGAGATATGATGACTAGTTGCCTATAAGTATTGTAATGGTGCAAAAAGTCAAACTTCAGAGGCATGTTATCATTTATCCTAACCTTTATTGGAATGTACATCCAAGTTTAGTTGCAGGAATCTGAGGGAACGGATGTAAGAACAAAACTGGACAAGAACATCTGAAACAACCACAACCAAATTCACTCTATCCGGATGGAGCAATTTAACTGGATAATCTTTTTTTAAAGGCTGAAATGAAATAGAGTAACGAGGCTGTTTTTAAAATGTAAGGAGTAAAAAGTACAGATAATTGCGTGAAAATGTAAGGCGTAAAGTTAAAAGTCGTCTGAAAAATAATTACTCCAGTGAAGTATAGATAACCAAAATATCTACTTAAGTAAGGTAACAAAGTATTTGTACTTTGTTACCTGACACCTCTGACAGGACAGCACAAGCAGTTGTTGCAGATTTGTCACATGCAAGCCTTGATGTGAGGCTCTTGTTCCCACACAGCAAAGCTGCTGTGTTGTATTGAGGTCACTGGACTACAGTACACTCATTATAGTCACGTTCAAGAAACCAGTCTGGGGTTACTAGAGTAGTTGTGACTTGGTGCATTTCCCTGCTGGAAGCAGCCACGAGAATATGGTCACATTGTGGCTATAAAGGGATGGACAGGGCTGTGGTATTATAAAAATATGTTTACTTAGTACTAATGGGTCTAAAGTGTGACCAAACATACCCCCGATCCCAGTTACACCACCAGGAACTTAACCCATGGATACAAGGATCGATGCATGCTTTCATATTGTAAATGTAAAAACTATGACCCTACCATCTTAATGTTGCAGCTGAAATCAAGACTCAATCTCGTCCTGCCAGACTTTTCTTCAAAACAACAAAAAAAAGAAAATCTTCAGCGCTGAATATGGACAAAAATATCTTTAACGTTTGACACACTTTTGCAATTGCTGCTAATGCTGTTGAGAAAATAGATGATAAGAGCAGCAGATGATCATTCAAATGATTATTCAGAGGCAAAGCCCTTTGAATAATGATTAGCGTAAGTAGTGTTATAGCACAACCACATCATTACATTATTATTACACATTAATGAGGCCAAAAACAGCTGGAAACTAGATTTTGGTGATTGGATTGACTGGCTATGTCACATCCAGCGCTGCCAAAGACGTGGAAATTCACAAAAAGCGTTTCCATTAGACTTTTGCGAATAAATGGATTATTGAATCACTTGAAAAACCCACTCCTGGAAGTATAAAAAGGTTTATTTCATATTTGGGAGGTTCTTTTTTCAAATTATTGCCATTTCCATTGCGTGATTTATTTTTCAGTATTGGGTTTTGTGCATCTCTGGGGTAATGGAAACGCTACTTCAGACCAGGCTGTTTTCCAACCTTCCGTCGTCCGGTTTTAGTGAGACCTGTGTGAATTATAGCCTGAGTTTCCTTAGCAGACAGGAGTGATGCCCAGTGTCGTTTTCTGCTGCCGTAGCCCATTTTCTTCAAGGTTAGATGTGCTGTACGTTCAGGGATGGCGTTCTGCATGCCTTGCCTGTAAAGGGTGGTTATTTGAGTTCATGCTGGCTTTCTATCATCTCAAAACAGGCTGGCCATTCCCGTCTGACCTCTGACAGCAACGAGGTATTTTCGTCCAGACAACTGCCACTCACTGATTGATTTCTTTTTTGAGACTGATCCCCGTAAACCGTAGAGTTGGTTGGTAGGAGGTAGATGAGGAGTTTCCAACAGACCAGCCCATCTGGCACCAACAACCACGCGCTGTTCAAAGTCACTTAAATCCCCTTCTTCCCCCATAATGATGCTTGGCTTGAACCTGAACTTTTGTGATCACAAGCAATTGAACAGGTGTACTTTGATGAAGTGTCCAGTCAGCGTATATATTATTAGATTAATTTAAGTATTTTTGCTGAGAGTAATATATATGTGGTAGCTTTGACATGAAGACATTCTTTTAACTGCAGATAATATTATTTGTTTCTCTATGTTTAAGTATTTAGGTCTGAAACACTGAATAAAACTGGAGAACAGTCAACGACATGTTAAGTTAGAGGCGTCCTATATGATTTACATCAGATTTTAAATCTTACTGTAAAGAGCAGCTATCATGCGAATAAAAAAAAAAAAGAGAGAATTACAACTCGTATAGGATGTTTATTAAGGTGTTTTTATCCTGTTAAAAAAAAAAACAAAAGACTGAATAGTCTGGCGTTTTAAAGTAAACCTCAAAAGAATGTTACGAGATGGTAAATTTAATTTCATTTTAGAAGATCAAGTGGTGAAAAAAAATCCTAAGGAAATTTTGTGTGGTCATTTTATGATTTTAAAAGGAAAAGCCTGTATAATTATAAATATGTGAATTAGTCTCCAGTTTAACGGGAGTGCTTGAAAACCTTAAAACAGCTGCTGCTCATGGCCCATCAACTGGAGATGTAGAAATATGGCCCCTAGCAAGAGAGCTGTCAGTTTGAATTATAAAAAAAAGATGACAAATGTCCTTCATGAAGGCAATGTGATCAAATTTAATGGTTTAAATTGAAAGAAGAACAAAAAACAAACATATCCATAGCAAGGCTCCATCCCGCAAAGCTGGTCAACTGATGTAAGAGCAAGTTGGGATATAATTGATTTTAAGTTTGTTGTTGTTTTTTATGGAGAAAGACTCAAAATATAGTAGTTGTCATAACCCCAACAGGGTTAATTAATTAATAACAATTAAAAAATGATTATCTTTTTTTTTTTTTTTCTATTCTTTTCTATCAATTTTTGTCATGACTGTGTGATAATCATTCTCCCTTTGCTTGAGCTGGAAGAAAAAAAATCCCATTAATTGCAATTTAAATTATGGTTTTATTTAATGTGTTTTGTAATGAGTTTTACAAAGCCATGTTACTACTTTAAACAAAAGGGGAAAAAAAAGAAAAAAGCAGGGGCTTGAGGGCCATTTTGACCTTAGCAAAGGCAGCACAGCGTGTCTATAAATAATAGGGGTGGAGGATAAATGTACTCTGTTTATGACCTTAATGAGTCCCAGCATAGATGTCGGCTGTGAATGAGCCAGTTGTCATGTAAACAGTTTGCTTCAGGAAACAAGAACATACTCTCCATATTAAAGGACAATTAAAACATTTGTTTTAGTCACAGTAACAGGAAGCTACAGCTCAGTTACCAGTAAATCCAGAAAGAAAGGCCATAACCTCATCATTTATTAACACACTAACAACCTACACAACAAACAGAGCTGGCACTGATGAGCAGATACGTGTCCTCTATCAACATGAGGGTAAAATAAAATGATATTTCGAACAAATAGAGCCCGGGTCTTGGGCCGCTGTCCTGCAGGGTTGAGACGCCTCCCAGCTCTGACACGCCTCATTCATCAGGTCCAGGTGAAAAGTTGATGGTGGTTGATTTTAGTCAGGTATGTTAGAGCTGGGAAGCATCTCAAACATGGAGGACAGTTGAAGACCTCTGATGTTGAGATTCATTTTCTGTCAGTCAGCTCATTGATGCATGATATTGTTGCATTTCTAAATAAAGATGTAGTTGATTCACTATTATTGATATGCAAATAATCAAAGATAAAATTAGACAATTACAAAGGTGAGTTTCAAAAAACAAAACAAAAACAATATGCACTTTAAATGGAATTAGGAATCTTTTGTCAATAAAATATCAGCTCACTTATATATTCTTAGTTCTACAAAGCATTTTATATCATGTTTCTCGTTCACATACTTAATTCAACACAACTATAATCAGTGTTTTGAAGGAACTTAGTTTATTGTTCTTTTGAAGCCTTTGGTGCATTTAGGGCCAGGATATTGAACTGCCAGCGCTATTATTTGCAATGCAAATATAGTAATGAAGATTTATTTTCACAATATTGCTGTTATTTTAGTGTTTGCAAGGGCATGGTTCACTCCTCTCCTTTAAGCTGCAACAGTGAACAGTCATGAATCCCAGCTGGGACCTTTCTGTCCAGGTGTTTCCATGTTCTCTCTGTGTCGCTTTTCCCTCCCACAGTCGAAAAACATGTATGTTACTAGATTAACCGCTGACTCTACATAGGAGTGGCTGATACACCTGAACATAAAAAGTCTATGCATCCTTACGAAACTGCAGGTTTTAAAAAAAAATCTAAAAAATAGAAATTGTCACACCTTTTTAAATGTGATCTTCTAACAAACAAAAATCCAGGGAAATGGCTTATACCTGCCATAAACTAAAGTGATTCTAATTAAAACCAGATAAAAGTCTGCTGCAGTATTTGAATGTTCTGAGAGCTGCAAGCAGTTGTCAAAGAAAGTCTGAGAATTAACTGTTACAAATTAAGGTACAAATCAATAATTTTAAAAGATATGTCCGGCACAAAGCCAATATATCATCCAAGGAACATCATACTGACCGCAAATCACGGCTGCACGGCTTTCGGGCTGCTTCTTTTCCAGCTGGACCGGTGGCACCTGTCCCTGACCTGGGTGGGCAAATGAATATAGCCCCAAATAAAAAAATATTGGTGCAAAACTTCTATCCTCCGTCAAAAAGCTGAAAATTAAAAACAACTCAACAGTGATTCTCACGTAAAAATCAACCAGGACGTGGATCCAGAAAAGAAACGGCCCAGTCAGAACCCAGACCTCAGTCCTGCTGAAAACCTCTGGAATGACAAAAAAAGCTGTGTACAGAAAATCCCTTCAAAATTTGAAGGAAATTGAACTTTTTTTGCAAGGAAGAGTGTTATTTCTGCCTTCATACCTAAATACCTGTATGCTTTAGCCTTTCCATGGACTGGCCACCTGTCCACGGTGCACTTCTGGCCCAAGAAATGCACTCCAGGGGGATATTCAGGCAGTAAAGTTAACACATTTTTATCAAATTTAAACCTGAAGTTACTTTGCTATATGAGTAATTCTGCTTCTGTGCCTTTTTTTTAACGTTTTGCAAACAAATGTTCAAAAAGCAAGTTATAATGAGCAGGATTTGGTGTGTAAACAATGTTTCCATCATTATTCTAACTCAGATACTTAAAGAACTAAACAATGGAATCTACTGAGAACAGATATGTGACAAAATTTTGCTTCGTAAACATTGCCAACAATAATCAAAAAAATATAAAAACTAACAGTAACCACAATAGACTTAATCTTGCCAATGTTAATTATTTAATCTTTTTTCTTAAATTTTGTTATTACTTCCCTCACTGATTTTGGTTCATGTTTCGTTTCCTTAAAAAACATGTTACTAAATGTGTAGTAGTCACACTGGATACTGTAGAGCAGAAAGCTCTATACTATTCTGGTCAGACAGTATGCTAATCCTTCATTAATTGTAATTAAGGTAAAATCTAAAGTTAATTGGAACCATATCATTCAATCTTCCCGTTTTTCTAATCATAGTTTTTTGCAAGATGGAAGATGAGTTGGTGATTTTATGACCGTCATGTGATCACAAATAGGGTAGATCCACTGCATATTTTTTATGACGGGGGATGAAAAGATTGCATATGTTGAATAACAGTTATGTTTTAGGATTAATTCAAGTGCAACAGTTTTTAAATAACTCATTGAAAGAAGTCTGAAAAACACTGGAAAACAATCTACTGAAAATATGTGGTCAAAGTCACAAGCAATACCATTTCTGACCACATGGTGGCGTATCGATCAGCTGTGTGGACAGGAGAGCCACTAATACCTGCCCTGCCAGTAAGATGGGATGGTCTTGTATCAGGTTATTACTATTATCTTAAACCTGCAGGGCTATAAGTCCTGAGAACCAGGGCTGAGGAAAACTGCTCTAGTTTATATTTAGCCAAAAAAGTAAACTGAACGATAAAACAAAACATGATTATAATATCAAACAGTTTAGTGGATTATTTCTTGTTTGTGGTGATATTTTCATTGCTCACCCTCAGAAGTCTCATCAATGAGGCTCTCCCAGATGTTGGAGTCAAATAAAACCCCGATCATGTGTTCTTGGCATGTCTAAATATAAATATTGTCAGGTGAAACAGAACCAGAAAATCATATTTGACAAAAAGATTAACTTCAACTAGAAAGAATATGTTTACCGTGCTCCTAAATTCATCATATGCGCATTATATTTGGTATAATCAGTATTACTAGTAGATCAATAATAATAAACAAAAGCTTTAACCAGACCTTCTCTTCAGTTGATTTCATTTATTAAATCTTTATAATTGAAAGAAAGATCATTAAACGTCAGTGACATTTGGGAGATGTAAACTGCACAGTTCTTCAACCTCACACATTGTTTTCTTAAAGTGGTAAAGGTACAGTATTTTAATTGTGTGTGTTTGTGTTTGTGTGTAAATGGTCAGGCTGGCAGCCGCGCTGGTTTGTCCTGGAGAACGGAGTCATCTCATATTACGACAGCGAGGATGATGTCATCAAAGGCAGCAAAGGATCCATCAAGATGTCGGTGTGTGACATTAAAGGTTGGTGTTGCGTAAATCTCAGCTGTACTGACACCCGCGACCTCATACATGAGCACGTCTGTCATATTTAACGTTTCAGTTCATCCGACGGATTCCACGCGTCTGGAGTTGATCATCCCGGGCGAGCAGCATTTCTACGTGCGAGCCGTGAACGCTGCAGAGCGGCAGAGGTGGCTGGTGGCGTTGGGATCGTCTAAAGCTGGAACGCTGGACAGCCACAAGCACAAAGGTAGCCAGCTCTCAGTCGTGCTTCTGCTCAGACTTCAATCTGGAACGTCTCCAAGTTTAACATGTCTGAGTTTAATCATTGTTTATAATTGAAGTAAAGTTCAAAAGGTACCGTTATCTTAATTCAGTGATGTTGTTTGAGCCGGTAGAGGCCTGTGCTGCATATTTAAAACTATCTTGACACACGCTGTGAACATTTCTGAAGGCTCACCTGTTGTGTTACTGAGTACAAGACTTTTCCTCGTCTGTCTGCAGGTCCGGACTGTCTGAAGACAAAGATGTCTGAGTTGCGTCTGTACTGTGACCTCCTCGTGCAGCAGGTTCAAACCATCCAATCACAGCACACCGCCAACACGGAGACCACGCCCACTTCTGAGGTGAGGGGTTTTCTTCGGTGCAGAGTTACTTATGCCCCATTAACACGGGATTAAAATGAGCTGGGGACCTGCGCTAAAGTGCAACAATCACATGATTTTAATCCCATGTTAATGCGCCATGTCTACCCTATTTCAGCACACGTCAGGTCATTTTTATCCCGTATGAATACAACACTTTTAATAATAAATTTCTCTCTATGCTTTTTCTGCCTCTCTCACAGCGTACCCATGGGAGATGCGGTACATAGTGTGATATTATATCACAACTTTAGCCTATATATTTACCACATATAGCGTAATAATCTGATACTTTATATCAGAGTATAATGAAGTATAGTGAAGTATAATGAAATGGAACAACATTAAGCTTCACATGGAAACAAGAATTCCAGATCAGCAGCGGACGATGACATGTGGCCATTTTGGTACACAATTTTCCAATTTTGTCACTCGTCAAATGTGACATGTCGTCACTGAAATCTAACTCTTGAGTGTCTGATCAGACACTCAAAGTCAATGTTAAAAAGGTGATTGTTTAATAAAACGCGAGGCCTCAACGTCACTTCCAGGATCAATGTCTGTAAATTACAGTAAAACACCGCCTGAATGTGCAGAATTAAATATAGACGTTGGGGTGGGATTTTAGATTTACTGCAGGTCCAGAGGTCATTTTAGTCCAGTGTGAAGACTATATCTCACTCATAAAGATGGCAGGCTCCAGAAACGTACTGATGCTTTGTTCTGTTTTACTTGTCGACTCAAACACATTAAAGTTCAGATAAGGTGTGATTAAAAAATGAAATCTAAGCCGGAGGTGCAGACTTGCAACACAAACGTGGCATTTGCAGACAATAAAAAAATAAAGTCCTCTCTCTTTCAATTCTAACGACTCATGACTTGACAAATTGTTTTGTGTAACCAAAGCTAAATAAGGCTTGGTGGTTGTATTTAGCTCAGTTTAAGACATGGAATGTTGTGGTTTTTTTTTTTTTTTTTTTTTTTTTTTTTTCTTTATGTATGTATTTAATTAAGATGAAATGTAATAGTCCCAGATGTTTTTTCATGAATTTCTACTCTGATTCAGATGAAAATAATTGTGCATTCTCCTCTCTCTCCCTGTGGAGGCGTCGCTGCTCAGCGCCACCTGTACAACTTTCATCAGGACTCTGGAGGAGTGCATGAGTTTAGCCAACCAGAGTTTGACTCCTGACCTGAGACCTCCAGAAAGGGTAATTTCATCTTTAGACCCCTATAACCGGTTAAAGCCGGGTTCAGACTACACAAAACATGAACTTAAAAATGGCCTTACCTGTAAGAGCTCAGTGTTTGATGCTTCTTCTACTTTCTCCTTCTTTGTTGTGACAACATGAAACCCGACCTTCTCTGGATGGTCGCTGAGCATCGTGTGGTGGTTTCTGTGTCCCTAAAAAAATAAATAAATGCATCATTTATGATTAATCTGGTATTAATATTGTGGTGTTAAGTTTGCATTAAAACAACAACAACAAAAAATACAACATAATTATTGTAAAATTGTCCTTTATTCACACCCAGAATAAAACAACAAAGCAGATGTGACAGAGTTGATTAACATTTTATAACAACTAAATATTTAGAAACAAAAATCACTAATTGTTTTACACTGACTACCCTCCACAAAGTTGATGGTTAGTGTTTGCAAAGTTTAAAATACAAAGCGGTCACAATAATCTGAGCGTTAATCGGCCTCATCTACATTGTTGGTTATTTTTTTTACAATTTCTTTTTTGAAAAATGAGAAGAAGACGATTACACGTTTTTTAGTTCTTATTTGTAAAGAGGCTTGTTTTCCAGCGTTATGGCTGTTATTACAGATTTATTAAGCTTCTTAACTATTTTCCTGTTAAAACATGGTTCTGTCCATCTGTGCAGATGAAGAGGTCCATCAGTCACCCTGGAACGTACAGCTTTGACAGGTGAGTTCAAACCCCTTCAGCCCAGCATGTAAAACAATCTGAACACCTGGTAGATAAATGTATTGGTATTTTCTCTGTTTGGTCAGATTGGTGGTATTGTGGTTTGCAATGCTGCCTGACAGCAACAAGGTTCCTGGTTTAAATCCCGGCTGGTCGTTTATGTGAAGTCTTCCTGCTCAGCCCAGTTAAAAACTCCTGTGATGGACTGATTGGTGATTTTGAAATTGAACATGCATGGTTGGTTGTTATGTTCGATGGACGGGCTGTCCAGGACGTAACATTCATATCACCTGGTAATGGCTGCAATGGCTCCTCCCACAACCTGAAAGGATGAAACAAGTGTTTTAAAAAAAGAAAAGTACAGTTTTTGTCCATGAAATGTAATAATTATTGATGCCACTAGGTGGCAGCGTTGCAGCAGCCTGATAGCTGATATGAAGGGTGAGTTCAGATTTGCAAACCTTGAAGGACTGTGTTGGCTAGATGAACATTTCAATTAATATTAATAATAATGAACTATATTTTTAAAGCACTTTTCCGAGCAATATTACAAGGTGCCAAACATATTATTGGAGAGTTAAATTAATTTCAGCTGTAAAGGAACAAAAAAAAAAAAATAAAATGTAACTCCACATCAAGCCAATTAATGTAAAGCCAAAAAATAACAATCATAATAAAAATCAATAGACACGTTTCGGTGCCTGGAATCCAGTTGTTTCTTCGAATTGCAGAGATCCATTTGTCTCTCCTAAGCTTATTTTTTGGCAGTCTGTAAAACGATAATTCTGATTTCTTGCTAAATCTATGAGTAGAGTCAATCGCACAACAGCTCTTTCACATTTTAGATGTTTTCCAGTTGTTCAAACTGAAAGTCTACGCTGCCACTCAGTCTTTCTGCCACTCAGTGGGCGTAAGTCGCATCTGTGACGTCATGTGCATTCCCTCTATTATTAAATTATTGCTATCGATCTGGCACATTAGATACAATTTTGATTCCAGTGTTTAAGTCCACAGTTGCCACTACTTATAACTGGTAATCTCTTATTCAATAAGCTTTCTACGCAGCACAGCGTAGAAAGCTTAGCATAGTCCATCCATGAAAGCTTAAACAGATGTTTTTATAGTAAAACAGAGTTAACTTGGTTATTGCAACACAGAGGGCTCAAGTCTTAAGTTTAAACCAAACTGCATGTATAATTGTACAGAGCGAGAACGGACTTCCATACAATCAGGTTTTTTCTTTAAATATCTCCATGCAGAAACACAGATGAAACATGTGCAGCAGGGTTAACATTACACACTGGAGCATCTTTGGGGTTTCACTGCCGAAACAAGCTGCTGTCTTTAACTTATTAATGTTGCTGTATCCTCTGCAAAGTGAACCGTTAGGGACACACATCAAAGTGCAGGTGAACAGATGATCTGAAGAGGCTCATACCCTGTAAATCGATACAGTAATGAGAGTTCCTGCTGGACTCACCGGACCTTGTTTCAGCGAGACGATGAAGGGATCCTTCTTGGTTTTAAAGTGGTGTGGTTGATCTCTTAGCTGCAGCAGACGGTTGTCATGGTGCTCTTCGTTGGAGAATCAGGGAAGAGTTCTGACGGTTCAACGATGGTCTAAACATGTCAAACCTCATGAATTTTGTAGCAGTTTGAGCAAAAGATTTGTTAAAGGTATTAAATACACTTTGTGCATGTATTATTTGACATGGGAATTATTTACTTTGCAGAGTCCCTTATACATGGAGCCAGTCTGTAACAGATGACAATCTAGTGTTCATTCCAGCTGCTATAAAACTCATAAAGTTTGAGTTGTTTTAGTTTAATGAAGTAAGAAGAATTTTCTAAGAAACTTACAAAATGGACCACTGTTTTGTGCATGAAGACACAAAATAAACTGGGACATAGTTTGGACATAGGGTGTAGTAAGTACTGCACACTGGTACCTCATTTATCAGTATGCCACTGTAAAAACAACGATGCAAGGCAAGTTTATTTCTATAGCACAATCAACACAAGGTAATTCAAAGTGCTTTACATCAACATTAAAAGCAGCAACACACAATCAAACAGTAAATAACAAATAAAATGATAAGAAAAGAGGTAAAATAATAAAAAGCACAAGTTGTTAAAAAGTAAGGGTCTGGGAGCTTCATAGGAACTAACAGATCAACCATGTATTCTGGTCCAAGACCATTCAGGTCTTTGTAGACCAGCAGTAAGATTTTAAACTCTATCCTTTGACTCACTGGAAGCCAGTGTAGTGATTTCATGACCGGTGTAATGTGGTCCAGTTTCCTGGTGTTTGTAAGGACTCTGGTGGCACATTAAGGAAAAATACAAAGTCAAAATACTGGCGTTATAAGAGTCTGTAATCCATCAACATGGCCTAATGCTCAGTTTCCCCCCACCTTGTGAACAGCGGTCTCCAAATCTTCACCTTGAAGTCACCTTGAAGGTGATTTATCTCCCTCAGGTCTGGTGTCCTGAAGGAGTACGTGAGCGGAGGCCAAAGATCAGCTCAGCGCAGACACCGAACCTGCTCCGACAGCTCCCTCTACGATACTGAACGTAAGACATGCTTTCATTTCTCCTCCCATTAACCAGAGCCTTGTTTAAGGCGCATGGAAAGGAAAACACCATGACAAACTATACATTACATATCAAGCACAGATTATTTTAAAGCAGCACTATGTAACTTTTCCACCTTAATATCATATTTCCAGAGTCATTGTGATGGTACATCAACTTCCAACAGGTTTAATGACACCTCTGTCATGGTCTGAGGGGTCTGTATCACCTTCACTGGCACTATGTAACTTTGAGGAGCATGGTAGGAACCCTGCCACACTAAAAAACTACACATTTTTACGGCTTTGACTGCTTTACGGCATACGTCACTTCCCCCTCCTTCCCGATTTGAGGGGAAGGAGGGATGTCCGACAAGAGAGACAGAATTGTTATGATACAAATGTAAATGTAGAGTTCTATGTAAAATAAGAATCAACATTAGAATGTTTTCACATACAGGGGATTCATCTTGGGTTCTAGTATTTTTCCTGAGAACTGTAAAATTGTGCAGGGCTGATCTGCAAAATATAAGGAATGGGCATTCAGTTATTCACAGGTAATAAAGTATTTTTTTATTTTGTCAGTAAGTATGTTGGACTACTAATTTATGACGAAGTCCCTCTAAAAAACGTGACAGGAAAAGGGAGCAGAGCGTATGAGTTTGTAGGGCGCATTATCTCGCTGAAACAACTTAATAAAACCAAGTTGAACTTAGTGATTTTCAACATCGTCATATTATATTGTTTAGCCAAAAATAGATACATTACCTCTTCACTATCCATCCTGCAAACGACCGCTGAAAACAGAAAAGTAGTTTTGAAAGTCCGTCCCGTCTTCTCTCATCAAAACAAATGAAGCGACGGGGACAGGAGTTTTCTGGCAGTATGCGCTGGTGCTCATGGGAAATGTAGTTCTTTCTGGTAAAACACTACCGCTTTTGTCCAAAGGAGCTGCCAAACTCAACAAAAGCTGAAAGTTACATTGTTCCGCTTTAACAGTCATGGGAAAAGTGAAGTCCAGTCTTTTAATTAGATTTCACGTATCAAGAACCACTTAAAAATCAATCTTTCTTTAAATGTCATGGAATTAGATGAAGACAACCTTGAATGAACCCACCACATGACTGTGTCCCAGCAAGCTCATGCAAAGGTCAGTGGAAAAGAGAAAAGAAGAAGAGCTAAATCTTTATTTATGAGGGTAAATGTTCAAAGCTCATGAAAGTATAAAACGATAAAGATTGAACAAGTGTGGTTTGTTTGGAAGAGCTGTCTGGAGGAAGCGGCTTTTTCCTAAAATGAACCTGGCAGCACAACAATTGAAATAAACCACGATGCCCTTTCCACAGATGAGAAAACATTTATAAACAACCAGAGTAGCGTATCGGTGCACGTCCGTCGCTCGGTTCGGGGAGCTGATGATTTGAGTCTTATTGTGTAGTCATGGAGTCAACTTTGATTCCAAACTGTTTTGGAGAGCAACTAATCCACATGAGAAGGACTAAGAGCGATCTGTGGAAAGCCAGACCTCAACCTAACTGAGTCGTGCCTCAGTAAATGCAAGTGACTGTAAACTGAGGTTACTTTTACATAACAATTGTATAAATATCAAACGATCACTTGAAGTTGTTGCTGCTGATGAAGCAGATTGCAGCTATTTCATGTGACATGTGTCGTTCATCTGGGGTTTTATTTATCTAGTTTTAAGATTTGGTGAGGATCAGTATCTTTTTATTCTTTTTTCTTTCTTAATGCATCTCAATACATAAAATATTGAAATTTAACAGGGGGTTTTTCTTTACCGCCTAACTGCTATTTATACAAGTGGTGGAAAATAAAAACAGTGTCTCTAACCGTGAATCTATTATGAATCAGGTTTATAGTTTTTATTTTTACACAAGGTGTTTTTAAATAAAGTTTTACTGAACCGCAGACAGTTTGGGCTTGAATGACTTCCCGCTTTTCAGTTCAGACAGATACAAAATCAGATTTATGGTAATGGAAAGTGGTTTAAATGAACCCAATTATCATTTATTCAATAATCTACAAAGGGTTAATAAAGTTATTATAAAAGGCGCCACAAGCATTTGTGCTTAGTTCTGCTTAACTGTTGGATGCCACTGAGATCATAAACATTTTAGTTAAATCAATAAAAATGATCAGAATTAACCACATAATGATGTTAAAAATGTGAATACTAGAAATGGTATTTGTTAGTTTATTTGTTCCGTCAGAAACTGTCATAGAGCTGTTGAACAGAAACTCTTCACCTCTTCTCATTATATGTCGCTGTGACACTTCTTTGAGACAAACGTTCAATAACAGTTATTCAGGAATTCATAAATGTCACAGGGCTGAATCTGGCCATAAAAAGAAATAAATAAAGGCTAAGTTGGAAGAAAACTGCAAAGCGAGTGAATCAATAGAGGAATTTAAATATTTAACGATTTTTATAATATAACGTGAAAGTGGAACAAAGATGTATTGGTTTTCAATATTGACGCCATGTTGGTGCAATCCTGAAGGGCAAAAAAGGAGGAGGAAGCAGTTGAGGATGAAATATTAAACAGGTTTCAGGCATGTTATAAAAGGCTCGGTTGTGTTCACTTTAAAAACATTTTGGATGAATGGAAAAATCAAAAGTTAAAATCATGCAAGAAGCCTTTGCTGGAAATATGGACGCAGCCAATCACTAGTGTTGTTTTTGGCAGCATGTTTTAATTTTAGTTTTAGTCTAGTCTTTAGGTCAAGCTATCATTTTAGTTTTTATTAGTTTTAGTCACGTTCATTCTCCTTTTAGTCGTGTCAAGTTTCAGTCGACTAAACGTCTGAGCATTTTAGTCTTATTTTAGTCAGAATTGTCCAGGACCAAATTCAAACAAGGTTATCTTATTATTTTATTATTGTTACCTTATAGACTAAAGAATACATTCATTCCAGATACAGAAGACTCTAATTTGAGTTTACAACACATTTATTTTTCCGCATATCTCCCCGTATTTTTCTTTTTCGACGACCCATTGGGTTTTCTTTTCCACGTCTATGTAGGAAAGTTTATCCAAAGATGGTCTCTCCTTCTTTTCCCAGCCCCAGAGAAGATCCCCTCGTTTCTCTATGTAACTTTGTTTTTAATTGACGTGAACCTAGAGCTCTGCGTTAACGGCATCAGCCTCTAACTCTGCAGCTGCATCTTCTGGATCTGATTCCCCGCTGCAGAGACTGGGATTGAGGACTAACGTCACCCAGCAGAACTAAACCAGAGAAACTACTGAAAACATGAATATTTAGGATCTTTGGTAGAACATTTCGTCTCGTTTTGGTCAAAGAAAATTAAGACACATTTTAGCAGAGTTTTTATTTGTAATCTACCTTTTAGTCTCGTTTTTATTCATCTACGATATTGCATTATATATTTAATTATCGTTATCGTCACATGACCAGCATTTTGTTGCGTCTCGTCTCGTTTTCCTCAGCTGATAAAAGTTCGTTGAATACAATATTTAGTCATAATTTTTGTTGACGGAAGCAACTTTACCAATCACACCGATAAACCTTATCTCTCTCAAGATGGAGCAGGATGCTGATAAACTTCACAATTACGTTAGTTACTTAAAGACTTGGCGGCTGCTGGATTGGTTCATTAAAACTTCACACTTGAACATGAAATCTCATCAGCTGAACACTGAACTTCCGTTTCTGTCCTGATTTAAGGAGGCTAACTGCTAAAAGCTCCTCTGTCCTCTGTCCCGTTCTAGGTCTGCTGCCCAGTCTCAACGGAGAACCGTCCTCCATCCCCGAGGAGAGGACAGACAGCACGAGTCCAAAGACGACGCCCACGGACACAGACACCGACCTGTCCATCTGAACGTGCCCCCGGCGGCGCTCGCCGAGCCCGGCCCGGGAGCAGCCGGCCCACGCTCGGCCTCCACCAGGGACGTCCCTCATGTGCTTTTTCTGAAGTCAGCTGATTGCCAAATACGAGCCCGTTGGTGTCGTTGATCATATTTAAGGAATTCAGGTGCCTGGTACACACTGTAGAGACGGAAAAGACAGCAGGGACTGTCTCAATCGGACACGGAGAGAGCGCCACGTCGCCAGCCTCTCCACACCCAGAATCGTTCTGGATATTACTCCTTCACACAGAACCTCCGGACCCCGGTCCAGCCGCTCACGCTGCGCTCCGAGTCAGCGTGAGCGTTTACTGGCGTGGTGGTTCCTGGTTTGACGCCAGGCAGCTTCAAAAGGACGCGAGAATGTACCGACAGTTCGGATCGCTCAGTCATCGTGTCCTGTCGGCCAAAAACGATCACACAGCCAAACGTTTGCTCGACAACACGTGGCAGAACTTCTGAACCTCACCTTTCCTCACAAACTTGCCAAATATCTTGTATCTTGTATTCTTAGTTTATTGCTGAAATCAAATGCAAAGCCCTCATGCGGCTTGTTTGCATTTCCTTCATTAGTGTAGAATAATCTCTGGCAGAGATGACCTTTATACAGTAACGGAGGATTAGAAAGTGTTTGGTTTTGGTTAAAACCTGCCAAAACCTCCACATCTGGCAGCAAACTTGTTTTTGCAGGTCTTCAGACCTGCTCCCGTGCACGATCCAGATCTTCAGTGAAACTTCCAGCCTGGATGTTGGAGGAGATTTTGAAAAAGGCCAAACGAAGCAAAAACCAAGCCAGTCATCAGTTTTCACCTGGGGGAGTCGGGTACCTGCAGCCCCACGTGGGCTGAGTGGAGACGTTTTGATGGATTACTGCAGTACTTTTCATGCTAGTGTGTGAAAGTGTGTAGCTTTCCACAACTGATGGTGTTTCCTTAAAGGAAACCAGGACACAGAAAGAAAAAAAAAGAGGAAAAACGCTCCGCTGATCACACATTCATCTTCCACTTTCTAATGAAGCCAGAAATGTAAACCCGTCTGGGAACCAGAGGTCCAGAGGTTGGGGGTCCGTCTCGTTTCTCCGTCCTGAGGTCTGCACACTGAAGTGTTGTGGCAGCTTCACCGCTCCAAACACGAGAAGGATCTCGACCAACCGCCCTGCTCCGACCTTGCTGCACTTTCCATCCCCAGACGCGTGTACGTTGCGGGTCGCAGGACGGATCACTTCCTCTCACATCTCAGCTTTTGGCCAAAATTCCACGTGACGCTGTTGTACATTTGTATTTTTGTTCATGACAGTTTAATATTGACATTTTTGTAATGGTGCGTGGGTTCCACGCCCCACACAGACTGACCACAGTTGTATCTCAAGATTTTTGAAATGTTTTCAAACAGAAATGAAGAAATGTACTGCACCTGAAACTTCCCTTCAGCACCTTTTCCCACTTACGGTCTATAGATGTTTCGCACTTTTAACGTCCGGGCACTAAACGTGAATATTATTGATGAAGGTACCGTGTTGCAGTACAGTACAGCGAGGATTGTAAAACTGAGCCTGCCTGTTGTTGTTGGAGCAGCAGCTTCATCTTCTCATCTATAATGGTGAAGATAAAACCCTTCATCCCCGGCTACTGGATGAAGACACAGAAGCTGAAATGACTGACTTTACAAAGCTCTGTGTTCAGTTACTGATTCGTGATGTTTGATGGAGCACATGTTAGTTTGTTTTAACATTTATCTTCATGCACACATCCAACGTAGTGGAAAAGGAAACGAAACCCTTGTTCAGTTCTAAGGTTTTACATATTAAAGTATGTACAGTCTCAAACGCAACATGACAAATGACATCAATATTTTATTACATCTTATCCTTAGTCAACCCAAAGAACTGCAGAACTGAGGTTTAGTTTGTATGAAATAATAAACAATGACGTATTGTAACATGTCATGTTCTTGTTAATCTCAGATTGTGTTTCTCTTCTTTGCAAACTCATGAGGAACGCATGAGTTTAGCTTTCTTTCAGAATGAAATGTAAAACCTTAGAATTGGACTTCTTCCATATGACTGTGTAGTCTAGCAAGCAATCAGATTCATCAATGTGATTTGATCATAAAATGGATGTAGTTGTGGACATTTAAGGAGATTTTGAAGTAGAAAAAGTCAGTGAAAGGAATCTTTAATTGTATGATGAAGACAAGTTTCAGCTAAATCGATGAATATTTGAGTCTGAATGTTTTCTCGCTGGTGTTTTTAAATGTTCAACGCCAGCGACACAACAGAATGTTTCGTGTTTGGGTTTAGGAGATTGATGCCCCTCATATTTGCTCCATCTGTTGAGCTGAGTAAGTGAAGAAACTAATAATTTTCAGAGCAGCGTGTAAGTAAATGGGTCCATGTTTGCTGTTTGTCTCAAACAGTTCTGGGTTCAGTTTTCTAACCGGATTCTGATGTGGTTCAGACTTCAAAATGCCAAACTGGAACAAAAACAGTTCAGACTTCTTGTGTAGAGAAAGAAAGACGAATGTATTAACTAATCTACAAATTAGGTTTTTCATATTTAGTACCCTTCTGCTCTTTGTAGCGAAACAAGAGATTTAATGCCTTAAGTGTCTTCTCAAAGTGACGTGCGTCATCATCATCATCAGATTTTCAATGTCTGAATAAAGTTAATTGAAACTGATGTGAATTTAAGCATTTTTTTTTCTTTTACACTTGTGGATAATTAACATAAGACACTTTTAACACATTAAAGCTGCAGACAAGATGAAAAGCTTAAAAACACCCATCCTAGCAACACTCGTCAGGGTGACGATGCTCAAACACGTGAGCAGGTGGAGCAGATGTGGAACCAGATGTGAAGGACGAGTTTCTCTGAAGTCTTGCTGCTGCAAACAAACATTTCCAATGTCAGCTGATCTCAGAAACGGTGAGAAGGCAGCACCTTTTTCTGTCACTCCAAAGCCAAAGAAAGCCACTCAACTAAGCTTCATTAGAGACGTGTCAGATGCTCGTATGTTGGGAGGCTGGAGCAGAATCACCGTAGGACACCACAGTTTAGGTGGACTTTTAAAACCTTAACCCCCCAAAACAACAAAGTGGTGGTTTATATGTCGTTGCCTTCTGAGATCTGTTAAACTGTGGGCGAGAACAAAAAAGGTTCGTATTACAAGGGCCTATTTTTACTCCTAATTGCATTAGGATGGGTTTTTACTGCCAGGACGAGCAGCGGGAGGAGAAAGGACTCAGGTAAACGGATAGATTTAAAACAGCGTTCCAACAGGGACTGATTCTGTTTTCTGTTGGACTCCTGCAGCCTTTGGACAAATAACCTGAGAAAAGTGAATTTAGTCTCTACACTCACTGTGTGTGTGTGTGTGTGGGGGGGGGGGGGGGGGGTACTAAAAGAGCTATGTTAAGTGTCGATGTCCTCCCTCCTGCATGTTTGCACACATTTGAATGTTTTCCTGCTTCAGTACAGCTGATTCCGATCATTGGCTCCCCACTTGTCGTCTAGGTCTGCACGAGTCCGTTAAAGAGCCGTTAATCTGAGCCAGGTGTGTTGGAGCTGGGAAACATGTAAAACAAGCAGTGTAATGGGTCTGGAGGTTCACGGTGATGCTGCTGAGCTGGAGTCTGGAGGACGACGTGGCGCCCCCACTGGAGAGCCAGAAACAGTCCAGTCCTGTACTGTAATCTTCTGCTCCTGCACCTCCGCTCACCTCTGGTCACCTCCACCCTCCAGCTGCAGGGGGTTCAAACACAACCATAAAAAACCCTGTGAGGACTTCAGGCAAATACAACCTCAGACCAGCTTTTTACTGGTCAATTATTTAACAGAAATGAACCCCAAAGGGGGGAAATCGTGTAGGTAATACTAAGTACCCCCTTGATGGGTTCATACGTTTTAAAAGGGGAAGCCGGAGCCATGCTGATAATCATCAACCTTTGACAAACTGATCATCAGGTGTGGAAAACCAGATGCTTCGGAAGTTTGTTGGCCGAGAACATTCAAGTGTGTGTTAACCCAACGCCAAGAAGGAAAGGCTTAAGCAATCGCCTTAGAGAAGCCATTATTGCTTCACATCAAGGTAAAAAGGGTTATAAAGCTGTTTTATTTAATGCAACTGCTGGAATCCAGGCTAACTAGAGGCCGGCTGGAGCCCATCTGTCCTCCAGCTGAAGCTTGGCTGGAGAGAAGTCACGTAACAGGATAATCATCTAAAGCACAACAGTGAAAGCTACATGAGAACGGCTCGGGGGGGCAGGGGGTTGTCTTCATTTTGTTTAATGATTTCAGACCCACTAAAATAATTCCATCATTGTTTTTATGCACACAAAGGAAGAAGGATTGAAACTTTTGAACCTAGCTGTAAGCTGGCCATGACTTGACGATACTGCATTTGTAATATCCCTAATGTGTCCTTGTCCCTGTCTCTTGTCCTCCAGACACAGAGACCAAGCTGTTGCTCTGATGAACTCTCATCACTCATAGAGTCTCAGAGTAATCAATCACGGTGCAATAATAATAACAACCACAGTCATGCTGTAACAATGCACCTTTCAATAATCGTGTCTACCTCATACTGCTGCACCTTTCACTTTTTTTAAATTGTGGTAACAAGAGCTGTCATTTGCCATTTGTCTATTTACTGTACAGTGAGCAAAAATAACCGAGTCCATGTCTAGTTTGACCTGACTTGGCCAAATAAACATGATTCTGATTCTGACTGAACAACTCTCCCGTTGTTATGGTTACTCAAAATGACAGATGTGCAGAAACCTCTCAAGGCAGACTCATTAAGACCAGCACTGCGATGGCGGGCTGCTCCTGCTACCGTCCTACGACACCATTACCATCATGGGGTAATTAATACGAGGTTAAAGATAGATGGGCCACAAAGATGACGTTGCCACGGCGACACGGTTACAGCAGCCGTCACACGAGCTCATGACAGCCACATTAGCATGAGCAGCATCTCTGGGATGAGGGTCAGCGGTTCCCGCCACCCCCTCAGCTCCCTGCGTCATCGCTCCGACACATCTGCATGCACTCGCCCCGCCACGGCCAGCACCGCGCTCTCCACGCACCTTGCAGTCATTACCCCGTTAATTGTTTTCAGCCATTAAATGTGATGTATCCGTGACGGACGTGGAAGTTTGAGCTCTGATGAGTCACAGTGAATAAATTGTTCACATTTATAACTATGTTGTTTTTCGTGAAGCATTATCTTTTTATCATCATTTTCTTGAATATCATTAAATAATTTCTCTCTTTAATGGTCTAAAACGGGGGTCGGCTCCTGGAGCTTTTTCAAAAATGTTTGACCTTTCTTTTCCTTTTTTTTCTTCTTTTTTTTCTTTTTTTTCTCTTTTTTTCCTTTTTTCTTCTTTTTTTCCTTTTTTTCTTTTTTCTTCTTTTTTTCTTCTTTTTTTCTTCTTTTTTTCCTTTTTTTCTCTTTTTTTCTTCCTTTTTCCTTTCCTTTTTAATCTCGATATTTCTACTTTTTTCTCGAAACTTTGACTTTTTTCTCGACATTTCGACTTTTGTCTCAAGATTGTACTTCAACATTATTCTTGACATTTTGACTTTTTTCTCGAAATTTCGACTTTTTTCTCGACATTTCGATTTTTTTCTCAAGTGCACAATGAAAAAATGAAAAACTAATATAGAAACATGCAGCAGGTGTTGCCTTCATTATAAGACTTTTCATTTTTTGCGGCTCCAGACGTATTTGTTTTTTGTGTTTTTGGTCCAATATGGCTCTTTCAACATTTTGGGTTGCCGACCCCTGGTCTAGAATCTGGAAAGGATCAAGCTGGTCAGGTTGACGTCATGAAGCGGTTAGATCACACAACCCGGGGTCTCATGTCACGACCCACGCGGAGAGGCCGACCAGGATCGGTTGGAAAAAACGCAGGTGCTTGTCGGCCTCAGACAACGAGGCAGTCTCTCCCGCTTCACCTTCACACGGCGGGGATGGAGCGCTTCCAGCCGCACGCAGAAAACAACAACAAAGGCCTCTTTGTACCGTGTGTGTGCACGGTTTGTTCCACCTACAGTAGCCGCCAAGTCTCCCCAGATGTCTCTACTGAGTCAAAGTGTTTCCGCTAAGTTTGCCAGCACACACACACACACACACACACTGATGTCATTGTGGGATAAGCTGCAGGCAACTGAGTTGGTGACAGAAAATGCAAAATGACCAAACAGAAAGACACAGAGGCGACCAGGTCTCACGGGGAAACGTAATAGCGACGGGACAGAAATGAGCTGGGTCTCTTCCACGAGCAGATCACTGTACACTCATTCATATCACGACCAAGCAGGCATTCCCCATGAATATGTTTCTAAATGTAACTAAGTATTTTGTAATATCTGAAACCTCACCAGCCACAAGATGAACTGGCGTATGCAACTTCTCAGCTGGTGACAGCTGGGACAGTCCTGACCCCGACCCTAAACCCGGGTTTGTCCAGGGGCCTGATGTGTAAAACATGCGGTGCACAAAAAACTTGCGTACGCCACTTTCTACGCTCACGGTCGGATGTTCAAAAAGTGAATGCAACGTGGAAAGTTGCGGTCCTTCACACACACGTCAAGGCGTACGCACATTTCTGAGGTTTTGTCCGTTGGCGACACTCGTTGGTGATGCAGTGAAGTCCAGAATATGAGGAAATGTGACGCCAATAAGTTCACGACCACGTGGAGGACACGACAGTCCCCACATCACCAGATAAGTTACACACGAGTGGAACTGCAACAATCTCACAATCAGCCACATGATCATATGAAGGAGCACAACAGTGGAACCTGTCAATCACAATGGCAGCTTTGGCTCCGTTAGAGGAACCTGCTGATGCAGACCACGTAGACCTGCTGGTCCAGGGTGAAGATTGGACCATCAGCCGGTTTAGGTCACCAAGAGGATCCTTCTGGATCTCTTCACCAGTTGCTGACAGTTCAGACATCACTCAGTCGCCATGACGACCAGATGGGATGAATAATCAAGATAAAACCCAGATCCTAAAATATCCCATAACTGCGTCCGAACAGATCAACATTAAAGAACCTGGGGCCTCATCTATAAAGCTTGCTTGCGCAGAAAAAGCGCCTGAAAGTTGCGGAAGCCACCTTCTACACAAATCCTCGGATCTAAAAAGAAAAAACTAACCGAAAAATCTGCGTATCTTTACGGCAACTCGGACCCTCCCGTAAGAATTTACTTAAGACACGGGGAACTGGCGACGCAGGGATTGAGGTGGTGAAATGAAGCCAGATTCATGTCATACTCTTAATAATGTCATCACATATCACAACATAGACTTAAAATAATAAAATAATAAAATAAAATAAAATAGCGCTGATCGTGTCCTCTGTGTGAAGCTCAGTCAGTCAGGACTCTGGTGCTGCTGGAGCTGCAGCCTCTTCTTCACCCGCTTTAGGACAGAACAAATGAGGGGCTGCGGTTAGGGAGCCCCACGGAGCCCCTAAAGGGACTCAGATTTTTTTTCATATGAGTTTTACGCGCGCGTGAAACCTTTACGTGCAGGTGTATGGTGCCTAAATTAGGGTCCCGCGTTAAAACGGCGCAGAGCCTACGGCGTAGGGTACGCGGCGACGCGCACCTACGCCGTAGGCTCTGCGTTGGTGACGCAGAACCATAAACCCGCCCTGAGCAGCTCTGAGGGGAGACGGGAGAGGAGGAGGGGTAACGGGGGGTGGAGCAGGGCTGCGGGGCCGTTTTCGTATCGCTTTCATACAGTGTCTTGATAATTTGCAATTTAAGGCTGAGCCTACCGTTAGTTTTTAAACTGTAAAAAGTAAGGGGGAAAAAAACATGATTTTGAAAAGACGGGGGGACGTGTGTCCCCCTGTTGCGCCGGGGAACTCACGGCGTTTAGCGCAGCAACGGCGTGCTGCCACTCACTCGCTTTATTTTATTGTATACTATTTATATACTTATTCTAACTTTTACTGTGACCTCTAAATAATGTGGTTTTCCTGTCCTCCACATCATCTACAACATCTCTGTCTCCGTGAAAGTCAGTGTCACGGTGGCTGCTACTTCTAAAGGCTGAATTATACTTCTGCGTCAAAACGACGCCGTGTCTACGGCGTGTGGTTTTTGGACACGCAGAGGACACGCCGTCACATGCGCCGTCAGTGACGTGCACCTCCCGAAAATTGTAACTACGCGTCGAGGAGACGCCGTCCACACGCAGACCGAGAGGGCTGTGATTGGTTCGTTTGAAAGCGAAGCATTTCCGGTTTCCGGTTTGAATCAGTAGTGAACTTCCAGGGCTTTTTTCTTCGTTTATATGTGATTTTTTTTGTTTTTGTTTTTTGCACAATAGTTGTCCTTATTTCTTTGATTTACTGTGACCGGAAAAAGTCGGATAAACCATTCAGAAAAAGATCGCTAACTAGTGGCCGCGGGGGGTACTGCACCGCGACCAAACGGAGAGACGGAGAACTCTGAACGATTCGTGACGGCACCACGGGTGCGCCGTGTGCTCTGCGTGTGTGTGACGCAGAAGTATACTCAGCCCTTAATTCATTCTGACGCCAAACAGGCTGGAGGAAGCCACTGCGCATGCTCAGTAGGCTCATCCATATGCATTTATGGGCGTGTAGAGGGCGGGATTAGAGGCGGATTCAGCTGCGCAGGTCTGTGATTCATAAAGGAACGTTGCGTGCAAATCTGCGTGCGCATGGTTTTATTGATCCGGATTTTTTTTTGCGCCCGGCATTTTCGGCTTTTGAGCGTACGTGCACTTTTAGTATGACTCCTACGCAGTCCATTTTAAATGAGGCCCCTGTTCTGTAAAGTTGTCTTTTAAAATAAAACTAACATGTTACTGAAAGGTTGGTTGGTACGAACTGATATGACTCAGCAATGATGAATAAAGTTGTTATTGAATGTTTTATTTATTTAGGCAACTTTCAGAGTCTGATATCAAGTCAGCTGCAGGAGCTACAGGATCCAGAAAGTGTTTCTCCGGTGATGGAGTTCGGGACTGAGACCGGCCTCTCCTCCTGCGGATGCAACACTCCGAGTTACAGCAACTTTGTTCTTTATTTCTCACTTTTGCACCTCGATAATCCCGTTGGCACAACTCTGCAGCGGAGGAATCAGATTGTGATGCTTTGTGTATTAAATATAAGTTTATATTGTTCACATTATGAGAGAGGTGATCGAGGACATCCACAATGTGTAAGACTCAATACACATGTACATTGGTCTTAATCCGTCAGTATATAATATGCGTGACAATAAAGCGGAAACGAGGAGCCGTTTTTCTTCCCACCAACTTCAGTTCTGGTGTCGGTTCTTAAAATACAAACAAGAAAAGGAGAGTGTAATGATGCACTAAGGCTGCCCATAAACATTCATTAAGCCTTACGAACGTAATAAACCCACAACTCTTCACGGAACAAAAAGCAAAGGACAAAGTTACCCATAATGCAATGCGGTCAACACAACTACAGAACATTACTCTGTTTTCTTTTACAGCTTAAATCGGAAGAAATGCCCCCAAATAAATTATTTTAACCAGCCTCAACTTCTGACAGGAGCTCACGGCCGATGTTTTTTTAAATTAGTTTTACTTGTTAGGATGAGCGTTTTTTTATGGATATTTATCCTCATTATCATATTCAAATGGATCTACTTGAGGGAAGGGGGGGGGGGGGGGGGGTGATGGAGATGGGAGGATGAGAGTGGGAGGATGAGAGAGAGGTGGAGGGAAAGTGGGAGAGATATCTATCTATCTATCTGCTTTTATTGTGATTGATGTCAGTTTTGGTCCTGCGCGTGCCGGTTGAGTATCAGTTCAATCAGACTGCAATCGTCCAGTCCAATAACCTCAACCTCCTTACTTAATAAAGTATTTTGAATTGAATTATAAACTGTACAGGCTTGTAAATCTGGTAAGTTACGTACAACTTGGAGCCGAGACCTTCAGTAAGAACACTGGCATCATCCAACCGTTTCTGGGAAATGAGGCATTTGATCCACCTCATGGGAGTTAACAGTGAAGAGAAACATGCTGATATAATTATTACCTACTTTACATTTACCAAACTGCTTTCAATCCAATTGAAGATAAAATAGCTGTGGTAACTACAAAGACACAGCTTAACTACCTGCACGGTTGTGATTTAAATCAAATTAAAGTTCATTATGGTATCATCATGTAGTGATTTATCAGTTGCATCACTGTATTAGGAACATAAATGAGTCAATAAACGTAATTTTACAACTGAGGGACATTTTACGAGCCATAATTGTGAAACTCTGACGCGTTCTCGCGTGAGATCCTGTAGATCACCAACATTTCTTTAGGAACATTTGTTGTTTTCACTCAAGAATAGAATAGTTTGAAACATTTATGATTTACGTTCCATAAGGGTCAGCAGATGATTAAAACCATTTCTAAGGTCTATGAAACCCTACTTTCCTTTTTACCAATAGAAAACCAGAAAGATTTAGACTTAGATGGGAAGAAGACCTAGGTATAGAAATTGATTTAGATTATTGGAGGGACCTGTGTAGGGATACTGCCACGGGTACATTAAATGCAAGATATAGGTTGATCCAATTTAACTTCCTACACCAGACATATACCTGACGCCTTCCAAATGACATGGGTTCAAGATTCCTCACCTTCGTTTTAGATGTGGCACTTTCCTTCATTCTACTTGGGAATGTACCAAAGTGCAAGTTTTTTGGCAAGGGCTCTGCAATACTCTATCACAAATTCATAGTATTGATTTCCCAGTGAACCCAGAGATATGCCTCTTGGGTAACTTCACAAACCCTAACCTTCCTCACACTAACTCTATTAAACCAACTCAAATTTTACTTACTGTTTCCGAGAAATGTATTGCAGTGAAATGGAAATCCGATGCGGTGGTTGTCTGAAGTGATTAGCTGCATACCTTTGGAAAGGGTAACCTATTCTCTGAGGAACAAAATAGACCGCTTTAATAGAATATGGAATCCCTTTATTTCTTTTATGGGAAATCTTCCTCCCCACGGGATCCAATAATCTTTGAAAAAATAACGGTAGAATCGCCTCGAGTATGATGACTGGTGTTGACAACGGGTACGTCTCTTGCATGGTTTGTTGTCGGTATGTTCTGTTCTATACTTTAATACCAGTCTGGTCTGTAAATTTATGTTTCTCTTTCATTTTTTTTTCATTTATTGTGAGGTTTTGTGATTGTAAGTGATGGTTTTGGTATTTCCCCTCCTTGAACCGCCCCATTACTGTGGTGGAGGGGTTTGTGTGCCCGAGTGATCCTAGGAGCTATGTTGTCGGGGGCATTACACCCCTGGTAGGGTCTCCCATGGCAAACAGGTCCTAGGTGACGGGCCAGACTAAGAGCGGTTCAAAGCCAATAATGGATAAAGTAAGACCAAGGACCGTTACGTAGTCAATGTGGGCTGGGTAGCAGTCGTGGCGGGGTGCCTCGACGACCCAATCCTTGGACCAAAACCCTCACAGTGGGGACATGGAATGTCACCTCGCTGGGGGGAAAGGAGCCGGAGCTTGTGCGTGAGGTTGAGAGATACCGGCTAGAGATAGTCAGGCTCACCTCCACACATAGCTTGGGCTCTGGAACCCAGCTCCTTGAAAGGGGCTGGACCCTCCACTACTGTGAAGTTGCCCAGAGTGAGAGGCGGCGGGCTGGTGTGGGCTTGGTTATAGCCCCTCAGCTCAGTCGCCATGTGTTGGAGTTCACCCCGGTGAACGAGAGGGTCGCTTCCCTGCGCCTTCGGGTTAGAAAAAGGTCTCTCACTGTTGTTTGTGCCTACGGGCCGAACAGCAGTGGGGAGTACCCAGCCTTCTTGGAGTCCCTGTGAGAGGTACTTGATGGTGCTCCAACGGGGTAATGACAGTGATACCTGGAGAGGCGTGATTGGGAGGAACGGCCTCCCCGATCTGAACCCGAGCAGTGTTTTGTTGTTGGACTTCTGTGCTAGTCACAGTTTGTCCATAACGAACACCATGTTCAAGCATAAGGGTGTCCATCAGTGCACGTGGCACCAGGACACCCTAGGCCGAAGGGTCAATGTCTTGGACACTCGGGTGAAGAGAGGGGCTGAGCTGTCAACTGATCACCACCTGGTGGTGAGTTGGATGCGCTGGCGGAGGAGGAAGTTGGACAGACCGGGCAGACCCAAACGGATTGTGAGGGTCTGTTGGGAACGTCTGGCCGAGCCCTCTGTCAGGGACATCTTCAACTCCCACCTCCGTGAGAGCTTCTCTCAGATCCCGGGGGAGGCGGGGGACATTGAGTCCGAGTGGACCATGTTCTCTGCCTCCATTGTCGACGCGGCGGCTCGAAGTTGTGGACGCAAGGTCTCCGGTGCCTGTCGTGGCGGCAATCCTAGAACCCGGTGGTGGACACCGGAAGTACAGGATGCCGTCAGACTGAAGAAGGAGTCCTACCGGGCTATGTTGGCCTGTGGGACTCCTGACGCAGTAAAGGGGTACCGGCAGGCCAAGCGAGCCGCGGCTCGGGCAGTCCTGGAGGGAAAAACCCGGGTCTGGGAGGAGTTCGGGGAGGCCATGGAGGAAGACTTTCGGTCGGCCTCGAGGAAATTCTGGCGGACCGTTAGGCGCCTATGAAGGGGGAAGCAGTACTCTGCCGGCACCGTTTACGGTGTGGGTGGGGAGCTGTTGACCTCGACTGGGGACATCGTCGGACGGTGGAAGGAATACTTTGAGGATCTCCTCAACCCGACTGACATGCCTTCTACTGAGGAAGCAGAGAGTGGGGACTCGGAGACGTGCTCATCCATCACCCAAGCCGAGGTCACTGAGGTGGTTTGTAAGCTCCTCAGCGGCAGGGCACCGGGGGTGGATGAGATTCGCCCTGAGTACCTCAAGTCTCTGGATGTCGTAGGGCTGTCTTGGTTGACACGCCTCTGCGACATCGCATGGAGGAAGGGGACAGTACCGCTGGAGTGGCAAACCGGGGTGGTGGTCCCTCTGTTTAAAAAGGGGGACCGGAGAGTGTGTTCCAACTATAGGGGGATCACACTTCTCAGCCTCCCCGGGAAATTATACGCCAGGGTACTGGAGAGGAGAATACGGCCGATAGTTGAACCTCGGATTCAGGAGGAACAATGCGGTTTTCGTCCCGGTCGTGGAACACTGGACCAGCTCTATACCCTCCGCAGGGTGCTCGAGGGTTCATGGGAATTTGCCCAACCAGTCTACATGTGTTTTGTGGATCCGGAGAAGGCATTGGACCGTGTCCCTCGTGCCATTCTGTGGGGGGTGCTGAGTGAGTATGGAGTCCGGGGCCCTCTACTAAGGGCTGTCCGGTCTCTGTATGATCGGAGCAGGAGTTTGGTTCACATTGCCGGCAGTAAGTCAGACTTGTTCCCGGTGCATGTTGGACTCCGGCAGGGCTGCCCTTTGTCACCGGTCCTGTTCATAATTTTTATGGACAGGATTTCTAGGCGTAGCCAGGGGCTGGAGGGGATCCAGTTTGGGAACCTCAGGATTACATCTCTGCTTTTTGCAGATGATGTTGTCCTGTTGGCTTCATCAAACCGGGACCTCCAGCATGTGCTGGGGCGGTTTGAGGCCGAGTGTGACGCGGCAGGGATGAGAATCAGCACCTCCAAATCCGAGGCCATGGTTCTCCATCGGGAAAGGGTGGCGAGCCTTCTCCGGGTGGGTGGAGAAGTCCTGCCTCAGGTGGAGGAGTTCAAGTATCTCGGGGTCTTGTTCACGAGTGAGGGAACAATGGAGCGTGAGATTGACAGACGGATCGGTGCAGCGTCCGCAGTTATGCGGTCGATGTACTGGACCGTCGTGGTGAAGAAGGAGCTGAGTCGAAAGGAGAAGCTCTCGATTTACCGGTCAATCTACGCCCCTACCCTCACCTATGGTCATGAACTTTGGGTAGTGACCGAAAGGACGAGATCGCGGATACAAGCGGCCGAGAGGGTGGCTGGACGCTCCCTTAGAGATAAGTTTCCTCCCTTAGAGATAGGGTGAGGAGTTCGGTCACCTGGGAGGAGCTTGGAGTCGAGCCGCTGCTCCTTCACATTGAGAGGAGTCAGCTGAGGTGGCTTGGGCCTCTGTATCGGATCCTCCTGGACGCCTCCCTAGGGAGGTGTTCCAGGCATGTCCCTCCTCCCTAGGGAGGTGTTCCAGGCATGTCCCACCGGGAGGAGACCCCGGGGAAGACCCAGGACACGCTGGAGAGACTATGTCTCTCGGCTGGCCTGGGAACGCCTCAGACTCCCCCCGCAAGAGCTGGAGGAAGAGTCTGGAGGAAGAGCTGGAGGAAGTGTCTGGGGTGAAGGAAGTCTGGGCATCTCTGTTGAGACTGCTGCCCCCGTGACCCGGGAACGGATAAGCGGCGGATGATGGATGGATGGATGGATGGATGGATGGATGGATGGATGGATGGATGGATGGATGGATGGATGGATGGATGGATGGATGGATGGATGGATGGATGGATGGATGGATGGATGGATGGATGGATGGATGATTTTGGTATTTTGAGTTGGCTTTTTGTTTGATTTTGTTTGTGTGAGTGTTTGTATAAAATCTGGAGTCCAATACACGTCGCTTGATCAAAATCATTTTTCTAAACACTAAATCACCTCCTAAGACAAACCATTTAGTTTTTTTCCTGTTGTCACTGCAGACTGTATTGATGTTTCATCACCCAGTGGTCTTCTGGGCGATCAGCTTTAACTTCTGAGAAAATAGTTTCCTAAATTTGTCTGTTATTAAAAACTGAATGAAAGTCTCTCTGACACTTCGTTGCATCCTTGTATCTTTGTATCCTTGGATCCTTGGATCCTTGGATCCTTGTGCCCATCAGTTTCAAAGACCCTGCAGTTCATGTTTACATTAATTCACTTTTCAAATTCCAAGTTAATAACATGAGAAATGATAACTCTCTCGTTTCTCAGTGGAGATGAAGTTCCGTGATGGAGGCGTGTTGTTGTGGTGATCTTTAGTCACATGGTCTCCATCATAAAATCAATGCCACACACTCCTAACTTTTGCATAACAGACCTCAGGAGTCATTGATCGGGGACTAAATGTGGCTCCTGGATGTGGACGTTTGTGAGCACGAACACCAGTGCAGAGGATCCTCACATGACAGACCATAACTGAAAACAGAGACTATTTCCTACTGCAGATGGTTTAGAAAGAAACGCTGCAACACTTTAGCTGCTGTTCTCCCCCAGTCGGTCAATTAGTGATAATGGCCCCCATCAGCCGAGAGGAGACCACTCCCTCTCTCTGAACTTCCTCCCCTCCCTCCTTCACACTCAGCCTCTCTCTCTCCGGCTCCGTCTTTCTTTCCACCTCTCAGTCAGTAATAATGGAGCCCAGCAGTCCGAAGAAGATCCAGTTTGACGTGCCTCCGCTGCAGGGCCAGCTTGACCCGCAGGCCGCCGAGCATGTGAGTGTTTGGGGGTGTGAGTGGCCGGGTTGGGGTGTGTGTTTTCAGGGGGTTTGGGGAAGGGGAAGGTTCACACATGACGAGCCTCAATGAGGCTTTTATCTGGTGAGTCTTGTCAGGAATGTCCTGTGTGGGAGCCGAGGAGCGTGTGTGCAGGAGTCGGGGTTGGTGGTGTATCTGCAAGCAGAGTTCATGTCCGTGCCGTTTTCTTTGGGGGGGTTGCAGGCTCAAATATGCTGGAAGAAAAGTGTCACCTTTCTTGGTTCACCAAAATCCTTTCACTTGTTTTGTGTATGAAGACACACAGAAGCGTGCAGTGACACAGGTGTAAGGTTAAAGCTGAGCTGCAGCTCACATCTCTCCCAGAGTTCCCTAAGTGGAGGTGGAGAGGGCTGGCAGGGGGACAGACAAGTCAAGTAGTGTATCATATTGGGCGTAATGTTCCTTTAACTGCTTCTGAACAGTGAGGAGAAACAGGCAGCTCTTTCACGCAGGCATCAAACGTCATTCCCCGGGGGGCGGGGGGGTCCGGATGCTGAGCGTTTCTGACGAGGCCCCTAATGATCAGTGACAGACTGGAGCCTTCTGTGGCCGAGGAGCTGGGAGATTAGCAGAGGTTTTCTGAGAGGACCAACCTTTACATTCCTGCAGCTTCATCCACCTGACACAAGCCGAGTCTGATCTTTACATCCGTTGCATCCGTTAACATTGTGATAACTGAGGTTTCTTGAAATTCCTGAAATCTAAATGGGAAAAGCAGAGCGATCAATACTGGAGAGTAGGGCTGGGCGATTTTGGACAAAAATAAAATCCAGATTTTTTTTCTCTGAAAACCCGATTTTCGATTTCGATTTCGATTTCGATTTTTTTGGTAAAACTACAAAAGACAATGGAATAAATTGTTTCAAATATATTATCTTTATTTTTAAAGAAAAATAGCAAACAAATTTCCCTATTGGGAATGAAGTACAATTGAAAGATACTGTAAATCCTCCTTGAGTTTAGTAAAGTGACAACATTTACAATTTTCTTGACCAAACAAAGATGACTAGACGAGCTCTGTCTGTAATGCAGCCAGCTGCAAAAAAGGAAAATCCATTTTCCGATTTTCCTTTTTTAAAATCGTCTTGATTAATAAGTCCAATTTAGATTTAAAATCGATTAATCGCACAGCCCTACTGGAGAGTGGTGGTTGACGGTTGCTCATCACGTCCTCTCAGTGGCAGTTGAGGAAATGTAATTGTGTGATCGTAAACTGAGTTTTTAATTGGCCGTAATGAAGCGTTTTTCAGGCGGTTAACTTCACACAAATACTCAGGGAGGTGTTTAATTAGTGAGGGAATACGGGGACGACTATCTGCAGCTGGTGTTTTCATGAACAACAAAATGTCACACCTTGAGGGGTTTTGGGTGATTTTTTAAAGTGTGTGTGTGTGTGTGTGTTTGTGTGCCCCAGATCCGACGCAGAAGACCGACTCCTGCCACTCTGCAGATCTACAGACAACCTGGCACAGGTGAGACGCAGATTGAGACGCAGCAACGGAGACAGGCAGCAGAGCAGCAGCTGCTATAATGGAGCCTTTATTAGATTACTTTCAGAAAGCGATCTGGGCGTCCGGGCCGGACTGATGGATTCATAACGAGCATGTGTACTTGAGTGAGTGTGATGCTCTGAGCTCTTGTAAATCCCTCTACAGGGGCCGGTTGATCGGGCCGGGGTGCAGAGCTTTTGTGTGGAGCGGTGCAGGCACCCGAGGGGTTTCCAAGCAGTCTGTTTCCATAAGAAACAGGAATGTTGGGGACAAACAGCACAGAGCAGAGGACAACTCCAGCATCTTGAGTTTAAAAGAGAGAAATCTGCCCAGAATCTGGTGTTTTCCCCCCTCAGTTCTTTTATTTATGTAATCGTTACAGTTACAACTACTGAGTTATTGCTTTAGCTCAGTTACAGCTGGAAAAACAAGAGGCCCCAGACTGTCAGTCTGCTAACAAACAAGGTCAAAAAAGTCAGAAGTTGTTATTTTGCTAGATAAAAGCAGATATTTTGTGAAAGTATCACATCTTACAGGACTTTGTGTGTGCATATGAGAACTTCTCCAGGAGACTTCCTGGCAATATCTTTGGCTTTTCTTCAAAAGATTCTGATTTGGTTTCATTTCTCCCCGAGCTAAAAAATCTGCTGCCAGCACACAGCCGGCGTTTAGAGAGTCCTGCTGAGATTCAAAGCATCTGCAGTCTGCAGGAACAAGAGCTCTGGTTGTAACACAATTAGGACAAATCCCTTAATCTTGAGTCTGTTTTCCTTTCCATTCAAAGTTATTGATAAAAACAGATTAAAACCATCTACTAACAGTCCAAACAATGAACACAAACATCTTGTTTTCCTGTGCCACAGACACAGAACGTCTCTGCTGTACTTCATTATCATGAACACCAACTTTTCTCAGCCTCCTTGTTCTTAGAAATGCTAGAAAATGTGTATTAGTTTTAAGTATTCCCAAACAAATGAGCCATAAATACATAATCTTACAAGATAATGGCATCAACGTGGACCTGTGGAACAGAAATCAATTCCTAAACCACTGATCACTATAATTCAGCAGAAGCTCATCATGTATGGTTGTTGCTGGGATCGAGGGATTACTGAAGGCCTGCTGGGATAAAGGGATCCGACTGCAGAGCCTCAGGTTGGAAATGAAGATTCTGTTGTTCTTGGGCAATCACATGAGTAAAAATAGACCTAAACAAGCTGTAAGAGGCTCAAACCAACTCTTTAACAAAAATATACAGAATGTAGAAAAACAGTTACAAAAACAATACTGTTGAAAAAGAGCACAATGAAATGCAGAATAACTGAAAAAAAAATAGATGCAAATAGATGCAGAACATATAAAACGGGGACAAAATGCAAACAGCAAAGACACAAAAAAGGACCACTTCTGGACAATGCACCGATAAGCACAAAATGGCCAGAAAGAAATGCAAATCAGCTAAAAAGATACAAAATGAATGCAGATTAATGCAAAACTGATGTAAACAGATAACACAACAGAAAAGACAAACAAAAGAAGCAGCACTTAATGCAAAGCAGCTGCACGGAGACTCCAAGCAACCAGAGAAACATGCCGAACCATGAAGGGGAAAAAAAGAAGGATGCAGAACTGTGGTGGAAATGCAAAAAAGCCTCTGAAGAGCCCAAAACGACCGGAAAGAGATGCAAAATGAACAAAAACGGATGCAAACAGAGATCAAGTGGGGATAAGACTCCAACCTGTGCTGTTGGCAGGCAACACGTTTCCTATTTAAAACTTTACTGCAGCCTACAAAGTTTAACTGCGCTGCTCTGAAGGAGGTTAGTGATCACAGCATTCAAGCAGCAGTAGATCCAGCAGCCGCAGGGCACTGGGACAGGGTCCGGGGAGGAAAGTGACAGCAGAGTCACTTCTGCAGCTGGAAACTGTTTAGAAAGAGACGTGAATCTGATCAACTTGTGAGGAATGTATTCAGAGAGGACTCGCTCCCTGCTCACTGCAACTGTCTCATCTCTCCTGCAGATGTTGGAGATCAACACAACGCTGGAGGAGAGTCACAGGTTTGTACGGATGCTCAGAAATGCATGCACAGTACTGGAGTTGAGGGGGGATGGCACCTGAAATAAAAACGGTCAAAATCATCCCCCCTGTAAAACTGCCATCCCCCCTTTCCATCCCTTATGTCATTTCATCAATGAATGTGGTTTTACTGCTATTTCAACATTTAGAGTCATCGCCAGAAAAATAACACCAGAAAAATAACTTATTTGACAATTTTCACCTGTTTCAAGTAAATTTTCACTTGAATTTATCTTCTCATTACAAGCAAAAAAATCTTGTTCCACTGGCAGATTTTTCTACTTATTTCAAGTGAAAATTGATTACTTGAAACAGGTGAAAATTGTCAAATAACAAGTTATTTTTCTGGTAATGACTCTTGTTTTAAGTGTAAGGAGATTTTTTGACTAAAAATGAGACATTTTAACTAGAAATAAGACACATATTCTTGAAAAGATTTTGAGTTTTTGCAGTGATCCATTTTACTTATCCTGTGAAGGACAGAGTCATATTGATAAGTTCAGAAAACTGTTTTTTATTGTTGTGTTTTGATGTATTTGATGTAAGCCCAGTGGATATTTAAAGCTTACAGAAGGCTGCATTTATCTGCTGCTATGTCATTCCTGCAGTATTTCTGCAGGTGTTTTGGTCACTGCTATTATTTGTAATATATTATATTATTTGTAATCAGCACAAATTATCTGTCCCCATATGATAAAATCCACCATCCCCCCTGATTTGTTTTTACAACTCGAGTACTGTGCATGCACAAGTGTGACACTGGTAAACCAAGCATCAAGCTGGAGTTAATCCAAAGTGCTTCCTGATACATTCTGAGATCTGGAAATATGTATGTCATATTCTTTCCAATCTATCGATGATCAGCTGATAATAGATTTCTTGAACGAGCCGATCATTCTTGTGCATTTCCTCAGTTTTGTGTTTATACGAAGCGCACTAGCCACCGGATAATAGATTTTTCAGAGAAGACGCATTAGATTAATGTCTTAAATATGATTATTGGATGTTCATATTACAGTTATTTATAACTGTTCACAACATGTTGCCAAGCAAACGAGCATTTTCATGTTATCGTCACAGTGACGCATAAGTCTGAACTCTCTGTTGCTCTGCAGGCTGCAGACTCGTCTCAGAGGAAGCAGAGCACCTACGTCCCTCCCTCCATGAAAGGTAAACCCCAACTCCATGAGGTTTTGAAATGTAAGTTTGCTGTAAAACATATAAAAAGAGTTTGTGTAAAGTGAGGTGAGGGAATTCCTTTCCCCCTGAAGGACAAGATTAAAAGCATCATTTAGTTCATCTTGGGTCATTCTGGAGTCAGCTGCAGGAGAAATGTGATTATTTTTATCAAAGATTCTGACAGTGGAGAAGACAACCTACAACCATGTGGCATTATTGATCACCGGTGAGGACCACAAGCACCTTTAATCTGTAGAAAGGCTCAAAAACAGGAAAAACTAACCCATAAATCTTCTGAGAATGGCTGAGCGTGTTTCGGGTCTCTGATTCTGCATCATTACAAACAAAGCCACATTTTGTTCTTTTTAAATGAGGCATCAGTTGGTGGCTTTACGCTGTGATCCTGTCAACTGTTGCCACATTGTTGGAAAATGCAGTAAAAGAAGATTTCAGATATCAACGTGATCAGATAAATGTTTTAAAACTCTGAACTCAGCTTTTCATCCAGTCCTTGTGCTGCATGTTTAATGTTACAGATTATTTCCTGCACATGTTTTCTGGAAGGTCATTCATGTCAGTAACACTGCTGTTTTTGTTGCAGCTGTGCACACACGAGTTTCTTCCTTCTAAGTTTGGTTATATGTTATGTTTTTGTTTCACTGGATCAAAGTTCTGTTGCTTTTCTTTACCAGCATGCCTTTCAAGCTATAGTTTCCATCATTTCTGCTTTTTCTATGCCACATGTGGGGATTTTCAGTTGTTCTTTAGCCGTAAATTCAGTGGTTGATAAGCTTGCGTCTAACAAATTTAATGGTATAAATCGCAGTACTTTTAAATATCTAAAAAAAAAACAAGGACTAAAGTAGATTCTTTTCTTAATGAAAAACATAAAAACAACCAAACAATCATAAACTAAAATCCTTACAAATCCTTTTATGTCATGCAACTTCAGTGTGAACAGTAACATCCTGGCTTTTATGAAGTCCATCTTCCAGGTTCTAATTCCTCGTTGGGGTAAGAAAACACAAGAGTAAACATTTAAATCTTTATTTTGCCCTCCGGTGTCAAAACTAATCTGTTTAAGTCTTTAAATTAAATAGTGGAACATAACCTGTAGGGCTTTTTTAGGGGGAAAAAAAACACACACAGAACTAGCGTTAGATGACTAATTATGTAGCGCCGGCAAGCAACCATCATCCATCATCTGGTCCATGTTACCTTACTGTAATTAGACATCAAGACAACATTTTAGAGTAAACCCAATTTTCAAATCTATATCATAATCCCGTTATAATCCAATGTTGTTCCAACCTCACACTAACTTCAGGTGTCTGCTATCGCTGACAACGATGAACCAATCAGAGAACAGAGAACACTTACCTCCTCCACTCTTTATCTGTGGAAGATGAATGATTTAAAATGTGAGAGTATTTTTCTGTATTAGTTACAACTGAATGATATTCTGAGTTATTGTGAATTAGTTGAATGAATGTCAACTCACCAGACTGTCTGGTTTCACTTTAAGTGTTTTATCATTTACCACATAACCCGGTGTGTCTTATGTACGAACCCAGAGCTGATTAACCAAACCGCTCCACAAACCTGCTTCTCCTTCCCCAGCCATGATGCCAGTCATCATGTGTCATTTTGATAGTACATTGTCGCATTGCATCATGGGATTGAGACACTACCAGATATGAATAATAACCTAAATAAACTTAAAAACAATACAACACAGTCACTTAACCATTTCAGATTGACTTGGTTTCTATGTAGACAGTACAGACCCAAGATGAAACCAGTTAATGTCATTTAATACACATCCATTTTTGCATTTCAGTGCACATTCAAAAGAAAAAAGGAGCTAAAACAACAAAGCTTTCAACACTTTAAATGTGTTCTGATTATTTTGTCCCAAAGTACAACTAAAGACAGCAGGCAGGTCAGTCCAGCACCTGCAATCTCTTCTTCCTCAGTCACGTTGCTTTATAGCGCGTGCTGAATGTGTTCTTGCATAGACTTGTTTAAACTACATCCCTGGAGAAGACGTGGTCTTGAGATCAGCACTGTTCCTCCAATATCTCAATATTCTTTCTGCTTCATTCCTGCCATCCTCACGGCAGCGTAATAACGTTTGCCAGGGCACCGGTACGACCATCGCAGAGCCTGGCGGTGGATGGTCCTTCTCTCCTCCGGTCTGGAGCTCAGACACATACTTTCTGCTTAACTGCTATACACATTTTAAATTAGATTAGATTAGATTAGATTCAACTTTATTGTCATTGCACATGTTAAAGTACAGGGCAACAGAATGCAGTTAGCATCTTATGCAGTGAAATAAACACAATGTACACACATATATATATATATATATATATATATATATATATATATATATATATATATATATATATATATATATATATATATATATATATATATATATATATATAAATATGTATGCACACAGTGCAGATTAATAAATAACTGTTGTTATAAGGTGCAGTTCAGACATGAATGAGTGATAATATATACCGGTATTATAAACAGATGAGATGTAACAGATTTACAACAGATTTGAGATTTGAGTCCGTCCCAGACGTCTCCAAGTCCAGAGAAGCTGAAGAAAAGGATCAGACAAAAGTTTAAGGTGGCTTTTACTGTATGAATGCAGCTCTGGCTGGTAGTGCCGGCTGGTAGTAATGCCACAGGGATGCCACATGACTGATCATTGACGGTTGATGCAACACTGTCAGATGGACGTCACAAACTTTCAGCATAAGCTTGTGTCTTTGTCCCTTATGCAATAAAATGATTTAAGACTCATGAAGCCTTTTACTTTGTACTGAAGTGAATGAGTCTGAATATGAGTCTTGATGACACATTTTTACCAAATTATCATTACGATCTGTTGAAATCTTTTTCTGATTTAAGGATTTCAAATTAAAATTTATAAAAATAAAACAGTATTAAAAAAAAAGGAAATGAAGCCGGTTTAGGGCCAGTAGTAGCCAGTAGTCTGGCTCACCACTATAATTCTTTGATATAAAATAATCCGTCTGACTCAGAATCGACTTCCAGCAGACGGAGTAGAAACCTCTGGACTTCCAACCACTCAGAGAAATGACGCATGTAGAGCGACAGTCAACCAAAGACATTCACAAATCACAGGCGGGTGACTGACTAACGGTTTGGCAATAAAAACTTAGTATTATAAGCTATTTGTTTTGGATTGTGCCTCATAGACACACCTGTATGTGTAATATGTTGTTATCATCACTAGGCCTGAATAATTGATCAAACTTTGACAGAGCTTTTCTCATTAAAATAGTAACCAAAGTGATTTATTGTTGGACAGTTTGGAGACGTTAACTGTGCAAGCTTTATATTTTCCTCTGTAAATTCAACCTGAGTTATACTTGTTGGTGTTCAGGAGAAGCTGCCCGTGTTACGGGGAGAGGAAACAGGTCGAGCAGAGGAGATAAGGAGCAGGAGAGTGTGTTCAGAGCTCTGCCAGAGTGCAGAGCTGACTTGATTCTGGGAAGTGAAGATCATAAAAGCCTTTACTTTATCGATCCTGGCTGAGTGTGTGTGTCTTTGCTGAGGCTTCCTGACTAACTGCCTATGCACCAAACATAAGAGTTGGCTTTCTGCTCTTCAGTTTTATATGAAAGCAGACTCCATTGCATCAGGATTTCATAAATATTTAGTTTCCAGCAGCTGTTTTTTTTATATTTAAGGTCATCTGCAGAATAAACAGAGCTGAATTGAAAAAACATGTAGAGTTCTTTTAGTCTGAATGGTTTTGTTTGGTATGATTCTGGTTCCTCGGGATGATGAGGAATATTTATGACAGTTTAACAGAACACCATGAACCATCTTGACTAAACAGACTGGTAAATGTGTCCAAGAGAGACAGATGTCTCTGATGCGTCCTGTGAAGTTCCTGGCTGCGTTGATGTTTATGATAGACACAAGTAACTTCAGCCGCTAAGCAAATCCACAGCTGTACTTTTACATTTTTTTTACCTCTAATTTGTTCATTTAACTCAAGGAACAGATTTATTTTTATTTTTTTCGTTCACAATTTCCTATCATTTTCTCTCTTATTTATTTATGTTGAAATAAGTGTGATTATTCCTGATTAGAAGTGTAAAGGACTGTCCACTAGAGGCGCTCTTCTGTCCCCAGAGCTTCAGCTGGGGGTGGAGCAACACCAGCTCTGTGAGCCCGACAATCAGCTGAGTCCAATCACAGCACAGCTTTATGGGAGCTGGGCCAATCACAATGGACCTGAGGAAGACAATGGGAACGAGGCGTATTCCCTTTTAGCCAATCAGGAGAGAGGAGTGGCAGAGAGCAACAGTTCAGGGGGTAAACCGTTTTTAAATACAGTGCAGCATACTCAGAAAGATTATTTCTGTGCATGTGCATGTCATATTTCACTGTGGCGTATAAGGGTAATTATAGCACAAAAAATACATAAATCAGTGACATTCAAAAAAATACAGTGAATTTGCAATACAAAAAGGAATCTAATAAATGAGGAATTATAAAAGTTACACATTTAAAAGGAAAACACTTGAACGCACACCAAACTATTCAGCCAGCTTGATCACGGACCTGACGCCTGTAGTAACAACTTTACCGCGGTGATTCCACAGATTCAACATCTCACTGTAACTCAGATGATAAAAACACGACTTAATTAAAAAACAATAATGCCTTTTAGCATGATGCATTATCAACGCACTTGGGGTTTTGAGGCAGATCTACAAACTGGCGCCAATTTCAGATAGTGGGATTTGTGCAAACTCTGTTTACTGAGCCTGAATTGAGGAAAACTTGGCTGTTTTGTTTCAGATAGTGAAGCAACTCAAGTAACGTTACCATGGTAACTTATTCTGTGAACATAACCTGTTGGAGAGCAGGTTTAAGTACGAATAAGGTTAAACAAATGTATTAAGCATAGTTATATAAATGGTTTAAACTCAATACTTGCTGTTGCTTTATATTTGATGATATCCTATTTGTTTGATAATGGACGTTTTATGAGAAAGCCGAATATACGATATGTAGAGTTGTGTGAAGAGTGGCCCTGGCTCTCAAATAATCTAGTAGTATTTCCAGGCCACAAACCTACAAGAGCCATTACATAGGAATTTAAGGTTAATGATTTGTAAGATGGGATTCAGAGTAGTTTTTTTTCCCCCTAAACCAGAACCAGCAGGATCACACCTGCAGGAAGCTCATCTACAAAACGCCTACTATTCACCACTGGTCACAGTCTTATACCATATTATTATAATATATGAATTAATATATATATAATATATGAATATTATAATCATAAGACTTAAATTAAAGCTGCAAGCAGCGATGAACGGGCCCTCGCACTCACGGCCACCGCCCCCCATAAGCATATCAGAAATGACACCACCCACGACTTCCTATGTCAAACCATTCAAAAGTTATAGCAGAAAAAAGGGACAACCAATCAGAAGAAGGGGCGGGGCTAATTAAGGCCAACGAAGCTCAAGGACTCCATACAGAATCTGATGACACCACCCACGACTCTCTATGTCAAACCATTCAAAAGTTATAGCAGAAAATCGGGACAACCAATCAGAAGAAGGGGCGGGGCTAATTAAGGCCAACGAAGCTCAAAGACTCCATACAGAGTCCCATGACACCACCCACAACTTCCTATGTCAAACCATTCAAAAGTTATGGCAGAGAAAAGTATTCTAGGGGGCGCTGTTGAGCCGTTAGGCCACGCCCATTAATGCAAACCATGAAATATCTAATTTATCGCCAAGTCTGTCTTGCATGCCAAATTTGGTGACTTTTGGAGAACTATCAAATATGGACCAATCAGATTTCAAAATGGCCGACTTCCTGTTCGGTTTCGGCCATGGCTCCAAGAGACTTTTCTTTAAGTTGTGCCATGATACAGGTGTGTAGCGATTTTCGTGCATGTACGTCAAACCGTATTGTAGGGCTTGAGGCACAAAGTTTTCCGGGGGGCGCTGTTGAGCCATTTTCCCACGCCCATTAATGCAAACCATGAAATATCAAATTTATCGCCAGGCCTGGCTTGCGTGCCAATTTTGGTGCCTTTTGGGGAACTATCAAATATGGACCAATCAGATGAAGGGGGGGCGTGCTTTTTGGCGTCTAGCGTCGCCACGGTAACACTTTTGAAAGAGAAAAGTAATGCGTGTAGTCGCAGGATGGAGACGCACATTTTGATGTATAACACATCTGGGTTCACGATACGGTTCGGGCCGTATTAATTCTCGAAGGAATGGCATATATTGCTCCAAAATTACGTGATTAATTCAGAATGTTCAAAATGGCCGACTTCCTGTACGGTTTCGGCCATGGCGCCAAGAGACTTTTCTTTTAGTTAAGACATGATACAGGAGTGTACCGATTTTCGTTCATGTACGTCACACCGTATTCTGGGGCTTGAGGCGCAAAGTTTTTTCGGTCTGAACCAACCAGATGAAGGGTGGGCACGCTTTTTGGCGTCTAGCGTCGCCACGGTAACGCTTTTGAAAGAGAAAAGTAATGCGTGTTGTCGCAGGATGAAGACGCACATTTTGATGTATAACACACTTGGGGGCACGTTATGGTTTGGGCCGTATTAACTGCCGAAGGAATGGCATAAATTGCGCCAAAGTGACACGATTAATTCAAAATGGCCGACTTCCTGTTCGGTTTCTCGACATGACGCCCAGAGACTTTTCTTTAAGTTGTCCCATGATACAGGTGTGTACCGATTTTCGTGCATGTACGACAAACCGCATTGTGGGGCTTGAGGCACAAAGTTTTCAAGGGGGCGCTGTTGAGCCATTTTACCACGCCCATTAATGCAAACCCTTAAATATCAAATTTTTCGCCAGGCCTGACTTGCATGCAAAATTTGGTGACTTTTTGGGCACGTTTAGGGGGGCAAAAAGGCCTTCCTTTTGTCAGAACAATAAGAAGAAGAAGAATAATTCCTGCAATTACAATAGGGCCTTCGCACTGCAAGTGCTCGGGCCCTAATTACACATCCACTCACTCTGCTCACTTTTCCACAGAAAGATTTACAACATGATTTACATAAATGCTTTGACTTCCAAAGAAGAAAAGTGGATTATGTTTTATCACAGTAACAGTAAACAAACTCAGAGTTTCCAGTTTCAGATCTGAAGTTTAGAGCATTTTTCTGTGAACTCATGAGTTTCTCATCTCAAGGTTTATGGACTGAGTTTGTTGAACCTCCTTTCTGAAATAGGCTGCATGGTCTCTTTGTCATTATTCCAAAACATTCATATGAAACATGTTTGCTGCTCATGACTTGGTACTGAAAATACACACTTGGGGATTTTTTGGACATAATTGGGTGCAATGAGCTTCCAAACATGCCGCCACCATCTCTGCAGGGGGCAAGCAGCAAGCTGGGTCAGAATGTAACCTATTGCCGTCTAGTGCATAGCCCCTTTAAGGGATTGCATCACTCTCTTTATGAAGGTCAGATCAACAGTCTCCCCTCGGTGCAACAGAACAACGGCCTCAGTTAGTGTGTTACATGTAAAAGTACATGATTTTGAAAAACATGCTGCACAAGTATCTTTTTAAAAATAATATGACAGCATGGCTTTGGGCTGCAAAGTTATGTCTGAACAATATTTCTGTCCTTTGCATGGACGGATCAAAGTGGAGATGTTTAGTCATCATGCAAAGCACGTGAGCACAAACACCTGACAGCATCAGTGGTGATGGTTTGGGCTTGTTTTTCAGCTGCATTACCTGAAGGACGTGGGACTTCAGTAGTTACATTGCACCTCAATTTGAATGTGAACAACCTTGAGGTGGAATGATTTATTCCCTCTGTTCAGCCTGGGTAGGGAGTAACAGGTGATTTGTACCCGGCTCCACCTCGTGGTGGTGGAGGGGTTTGTTTGTGGTGGTCCTAGCAGCTCGGCTCACCCCCTGTGGGAGGCCGTAGGGCTCGTCTCCAGGGTGATCTGGGTAGTGGCTGAAGGCGGGGGACCCTGGTGGTCCCTAGAGCTGCCTCTAGGGACCTGCACCACCTCGGCTTTGCACGTTGTGTGTCGGTGGAAGGAATACTTTGATGACCTCCTCAATCCCCTGGTCCCCTCTTTAAGAAGGGGGACAGAAGGATGTGCTGCAGTTACAGAGGGGTCACTCCTCAGCCTCCCTGGTGAGATCCATCCAGCGGTCCTGGAGCCGGGTGTTCGGGGGATGATCCAATCTCAGATTCAAGAGGGGCAGGGTGGTTTTCATGACACGGCACATTTTTCTAACTAAGCCATCAGGCTGTGTTTGCAGACAACGCTGTTGTCTCGCAGTGCTGTGTTGAACACTGTACTAATGTGGTGCTGTGCTGCCTCCTTTTGCCATCCATCCATCCATCCATCCATCCATCCATCCATCTTCTTCCACTTATCTGAGGCCGGATAAGCGGCCCAGACTTCCCTCTTCTCGGTAACTTTGCCCACCTCATCTGGGGGGATCCCAAGGCGGTGGAGCATTGATTCTAGCGAGCTTCAGACCTTAGCTCTGAGGCAGAGCCCAGACACGCTGCAGAGGAAGCTCATTTCAGCCACTTGTATCCATGACCTCATCCTAGTGGTCGCTACCTGGCTCCATTGGGTCTGATTGGAGGACTGAAGGAGCTGTGTAAAGGTCCGTTGAGACAACCATGACTTCCTGCACGGCAAAGTTTTCTATAATCACATGGGAGACAACGTTCCCAAGCACATAAGCAAATCTACAACAGAATCAGTGTTAAAAAGTCCAATACGTGGCCTTTTACGTGTCCCGGTGCGACCTCAAGAGAGGAGAAGAGCTTGGTGTTCACATGGAGGCGTGTGTTGATCCACTGAGGTTGCATCTACTTCATCTACAGCTTTGTTCCAGTTGGCACGCTCTGACAAAATAACTTAACTATTATAATACATTACAAGGCTTTTCTGCTCATTCAAGGAGCTGCAGTTATTCAAATTAAACAAGCTGTCCTGAGAGAATTTCAGATAAATTCATGTCCTCAGTCTGGCCATGAACATATAAACTGAATAAATACAAGAAACACAAGTTTTAGAGTCTTATTTTGGCAAGTTAGCTTTTTTCAGATAACATTTTAATTCATCAACATGGACTTAAATATAACATATGGGACCAAATCAGGGCTCAATTAAACTTGTGCAGCTTTAAGGCACTTCCAGGCCGTTTGTTAAACCCGCTGCTCTTATCGGTGACTGCAGGCGGCTGATTTCAGCACTAGCTCTGAGGAACTCACAATTTTAAGAAGTGTTAATATTTGACTTAAAATGATTTGATATTATAATCAGATTACAATGTTACTGTATGCATGTTTTGTTTTTTAAATAAGCCATTTTAACTAAAACGGCCAAAATCATCAATTTAGTCTCGAAGCTTATTGTAGCTTTGATGGAAAAGATTAAATGACATATGACGCACAGTGTTGTTCACACAATGTTCTTCATATTTATTTAGACTAACAGTACTAACTCCTGTCTCTCCTCTTTTGTCTTTCTTTCTCTTGTGGCTTTGCATGAAACTTCAACTCCTCCTGTCCTCTCCTCCTCAGATTTGTCATGCAACAAAAAGGAAGCTCCCAGTCCTGACTCCATCTCCCGATAGCCGCCTTTCGACTGACTTGCTTTCCTCCTCTCGTCTCTCTATAACCAACTTTTCACTTGTTTACTTTTCTTCTCGCTTCAGTAACACACTGCTCTGCGACTGCGCACTTCTACGCTGTATATTTGGATTAAACGACACTTTCATTCTCTTTAATGTGCAGACACATGCAGAGATTTTTAATTACATGTACGTCTCTAAATTCAAATGAATTTTAAAAAGTGTGGCTGTGAATAAAGATGCATTATACACAAACATTTACAGAAAGTGAGTGGTCTTCGTCCCTTCGTACAGTAAAGTTTTGTCTATTTGTGCCAAAACACTTCATCCTCGTGGTGGTCTGCACTTCTTCACAAAGACCGATCAGAAAGTCCTTTATCTCCCTCTCAAATCTTTTTAAACCAAAAAGGAAATAAAAGAGACTCGTGAGACAACAAGGGTGCAGGATCTGTGTGACCCTGCCGGTTGGAGGTCAGTATCTTTATCAGCTCTGATAACTGTAACTCTGTGTTTGGGACTTTTTTTGGGACCAATGTGTGTGTTTTTTTTAACATGAAGCCATATTGTGTCTGAGTTCCATTTAATCTGTTTTCCTTTTGCCGTTTATGGCCAGCTTTAAGATTTAAACCAGTATTTATTAACAATGTTCCCCAAGCATGGATATTAAAGCATCTATAATGGTGCATTTGAAAGGTGTATTTCTATAACTCTTGCAATATAAACCACATCTGGAACAACCATGACCACAATCTGGCAACATCTTATGCCATCTTAAGTGATGCAGTGAGCAGCTTGTTGTTCCTTAAGCATCCATGTCAGAAAAACACTGGGTTAGCAACTGTCCGACACATTATTGAAACATGTACAGATGGTGACAGAACACCATCTTCAAGAAAAAGGTCAAATATATTGAAATAAAAGTAAGAACACACTGGAAATATTTCGAAGTGAAAGTATACACATTTCCTAAAAAGTCTGCAAACGACCTGAATGACCAGGTTTTGCCTCCTGACCCAAAGCATGAGGCAAGAGAAGATCTGCAGTCATCTCAGTCATCAAAACAACACCTCGGTGAAAAATTCATGGAAATAAATCATATGTCTTAGCTCAAGTGTTAAAAGTTTGAATGCAATTAAAGCTAAAGGTGAGAGACCTCTGACATTCTAAGATTAAAAGCATGGAACACCTTACAAAATACCCTTAAACTTTCTGTTCTCACCTCCATCTCCACCTTCAAACTACATCTTTTATTAAGTACAACCGACTCCTGCACTTGCCTTTAGTCCTCCTTCATGCATACTGACTGTTTGAATTACTTGATTGTTTTATCTTTTGTATTGTGTTTTAATGTCTTTTTGTGTATTTATATAACTTTGTTCTTTTTCATCTTAGCTCCCCCCTCCCCTTACCCCCCTACACAAAGAAATTTGTTCTTAATTTGCTTGCCTGGTTAAATAAAGAATATATATAAGAATATATTGGCTTAGTACTTGCACATAGATGTATTGGGTTTTGTTGGATGCAAAGGGAATGAAACTGGAATTAATTAAATAAATGTTACACTGATATACTGTATATATATACACACACACATATATAGGTTGCCTCATGTTGTCCCTGTGTGTGTCTTTGTGCAGGTAAACTGGAGGGGACCGTCCCTGAGGAAGAGGAGGACGAGGAAAGCAGCCGTCAGGGAGACTGATGAAGACACAAACACATACCAACACCGAACAGGCAACCAGTCCGTCTCTGACCCCTGGACACGCAGACGGACCCCGGCGTCCACCCAGTGACCCCCACAGTCACAGAGCCGGGGCGGGTCACCTTCATCCATCATGCTCGTCCCCGGTCATCAGGCTTCACACGGGTCAACAGTTTCTGTTCATCTGAACCTAAAACAACCAGAACTCTGTTTACCGGAATCAGCTCATTCACTAGAAGGATGCTCAAGGCCGCAAAAACTAAATTAACAAACCATTTTAGGTTCAAAGATCTTCATCAGCATAGTTTATCCTAGTTCATTTTAAATTACAGCTTCAACACCGGAGACTAAAATGAAACATTTAAGCAACATTTATTGATTAGATCATGGTGAAACTGAAACCTCCCACATCCTGCTGCATATTTTACACAGGTGTGTAGTGTAACTCCACTATTAAGTTGACGTTTTCTGTTTCCAGTGTTATAAATGTCCAGTTTTTGTTTTTTTAAATCAGGATTTTGGACAAAATTGTCACGACACCCACAAAACACTAATTTGGTCTCATAAATCCTACTGTGTACAGCTCTGGTCACGTCAGTGCTGAATGAATGGATATCCATTTTTAAATCTGATCTTTAACATGACAGTTGACTTTGTAAATTCAATAATAGCATCAATCCACATAGTGTAGGAGATGATGAACAGTTTATCCCTGTGATCATTACTTTGAACATTATGGTAGAAACCTTTAACAGGCTGCCCCCTGGTGGCTCCAACACTGAACAGCAGGACTTTGAAACACCTGCTGCAATTCTCATCATTTCCTGTAATTGTTTTAGATGTTTTTAAAAGTAACACTGCATTTTGTATCAAATCTGAAGAGTTAATCGTGAGCTAATGATGTATACGTGTCTGAACTGACTGTGATTGATGTTTTGATAATGCAGGAAAACACAGATTTTAAATACTAAGAATTAACAGCATTGTTTGTTTCCTCGTGCAACACGTGTTTTATAAAGTGTCTGCATTTCAACATGATGGCCATTACAAAAACTTTTTTTTTTCCAGATTCATTATTTATTCATTATTTTGGAACAATTGAGTTTGTAAGTGACTAACATGACAATGTAATAATACTCAAGATCATCCTCAAATGAAACCGAGGCGTTACAACTTACCTCTTGGGATTTCATCTCATCGTAGTTTAAGAGCCTTTTCATGAACTATGGCCACACACACAAAACTGAACATTTTTTTAAAATTATTTTTTATTGATGTAATTTATGTTACACGGTGGAATCAGAAACACAAAGAGGCCGCAACCCTTCCACACCAGATAGCAGAATGTGTTTACAGATCTATCCGTTCATGCTTATAATGCATACTATGGTTGAGATCCACGGCAGAGACGCACGTGTCTCTCGGGTTTCAGCACATTCCAGCTAAAACGTATGTAAATATTCACACTTCAACCATTTCTAGATTTTTACTTTCAAACATTTATAGATGAAAATCCTGAATAGTATGCAAAATGAGCTTTAACACACAGCCCCGGGTGACAGATGAGCACAGGGCTGGCATAAAAGGAGCCTATTTTTTTTTTTTGTCTTTTCTTTCCACGTTGTGTTTCCTAATATGTAGCCCTTGCAAAGCCTTGATTGAGAGAAAAAAAAAAGTATAAAATAAACCAGACCCCACTTTGTAAAAGTTGTCTGCGTTTTCCTTAAGGGTCCCACGCAACCTTTGTGAAACTTTTTCTCGTATGAAACGTTCGTTGGTGGATGCGACATTGGCGGCGAATCCAGTGAAAACTCCCCCGAGAGTGCACACCTTTATATTTATTTATTTATTTCCTTACTGCAGCTCCAGGAACCTGTATTCGTTCACTAATCTGATATCGAATACAATTTCCTTGCCCCGGCAGAGGAATTGGTTGAATTTACTTCCTGTTAAAGTTAAGCGCTAAGACATTAATCAAATGTTGGAGTGTAGTTAGTCGACTCTCGGCGGGCTTTAAGAGAGCCGCCGTCCCCCCGGCTGCTTCAGCTCCAACAAAGTGTAAAAATGAGATGTCGGAAAAAGAAGAAATTTCCTTTGAGAAAGGACTCCTATCAGAAAGCACAAGTTGACAGAATTATAAATTACATTTTCTAGCACGAACCCTGGAGAAAATAAGATGCACCTGCTGAAGCAGGGTGTGATGAATGCCAGCCGAGGGTTAGGGCCTGCCGGCGTTTCTGCTGCTTGTTCCCCATGTAATAGTTTGTGTATAACCTTTTACTGTTGACCGAGCCGCCGCGCAGCCACCCGGATATCTGAAATGGCATCGCACACCATTAATAACTCAGAGCACTCCACTTCCAAAGCCCTGATTCACACGTTTTAGTGTCAACACTTTTGGCAAATTGTCATCATTGTCAACATCATAAAAATAACAAAATCATAAACATTAAAAACAGACAATTTCAGTTCACATCAAAGTAGAATACAGATATTTTTTATCTTTACCCACAAAAAAAGTTAATGTTACCACTAGCTAGAAAAAAAAAAGAGAAAAAGGACAAAAAATATATATATATATCACCATGTTATACAAGTTTGTCCCTCGTAGTGTGTCTGCGCGCAATAAAATGTAGAAAGATTAGCACGTGTGCGGCTTCATATCTGCTCAGGATGTGTGTCAGTGTGAGTAAACGTGTGAGCAACATGTCTGTCAGTATCAACAATGGAAACCTCACTTTGATGAAACAGCCTGGAAAATAAAAGAGAGAAAAAAAAGAAGAACAAAACCCACATCACATCAGAAACACTTTCATTCCCAAAGAAATCCTCCAAATCCACCACCAGAGCTCTTCAGCTGAACACCGAAAAACTCTCCAAAAATAACAAACAAACAAAAAAAATACTTCAGTGTCAGCTAAATATATACTATATATTTATATTTTTGTTCTTTTTATATCATCCAACCATTTTATAATATGCGTTGCTATGGTAACGGTCCCTGGCAACATCATGGAAAACATCGATTAAATAAAAGACACTGATCCCCAAACTTCACCCAGCTAGTTTGTGTTTATGGTGATTTTAAATCCTTGTTTAGTTTACGGAGTAGTGACTGTTTGTATCTTTAGCATTGTTCTGCAATTTGAGTGTCATACTTTTTTTTCAAACGCTACGGGTTAATTGTTTTAAAGGCGTCAACATTTCGCCCATGTCGGAGTAGTGCTTGAGGAATGGATTAGTGTGTTACGCTCGTATTTAGTGTGTTCTGGTAGTGTTGCGTTTGTGCCGGCGCGCGTGGAGACGCTCCGACGGCAGGCGGAGCGTCACGCGGCGCGTCTATGCGTTGGCGCTGATGCTCTGTTTGTAGACGGCGTGGTAGGCGTTTCGCAGCAGCACGTAGGGGAAGCAGGACTCCAGCAGGTCCATGGTCAGGAACGGAGACTCCTGGACGATCTGGCGCGGGAAGGAAACACAAAATCAGATCTCAAAATCTGAGGTTCTTTTCAATTCAGGAGACTCCGTATAATCTTAGAGGTGTCTGCAATTTCACTGTACAAAAAGCTAAAAAAAGGTATGAAAAGGAGACGTGTCTCCATTACTGGAGTTAAATTCTGGAATGATGCCAACATAAATTTAAAAACATGTCATTCTCTTTTGGTTTTTAAGAAAATGGTTTGTAAAGCTATTTTTGAAGCTTATAAGTGCAATTGACTATCTGTAAATGTATCTTTGCTTTTCTGTTGTTTCTTTGCTTTTCTATTGTGTCTTTGGTTTTCTGGATGTCGGTAGCCACAAAAAGAAAGTTGGTAATATAGGATAGGCTTTTATAAGCAGTTTGCTTCAGCCTATGCCTTTTCAGTCATTGTTCAACACATGATTATTGGTTTTGTATAAAATGTTGTAACAATGTTTTTTTTTGGTGTTGTGTTTTGTGTTGTCATGACTGAATAAACTTCATTCATTCATTCATTCAAAATGAGCAAAAAACGTTCGGGGACGTTTCCACACGCGACGCAGAAGCGCTCTCACCATGTCCAGCAGCAGGTAGACCGATTCTCGGTTACGCGTCGTCATCTTGTCCGTCTCCTGGCCGATCTTCAGTAGACTGGACGAGGCCAACTGCACAAACACAGACACGTCGGACCAGATCAACACTTTTACTCCAGCGTTTTTAATTCCACATCAGAAAGTTGCTCCAAAAAGAAAGTAGGAAAGAAAAACTGAGCAATTATTCAAAAGTCTACTCAAAAAGGTGGCGGACACTAAAATATTCCTCAAGTCTTGAATAAAAACATCCTCATAATACAAGAAAGCACACACTGCTCCTATAAATCTATCACAGATTTAATAGTTTGGGTCTTTTTGTGAGTAGGATGCTGCAATATGACCCAGAAATAAAAAAATGACACTTGTAAAAACCAACTTTGAGGATGATAAATTACAAAAAATGTCATGCACTCAAATGCTAATTCAGTGTAAATAAACATGATGGATGATGAGCCGGTGGAAATAACCACGATAGTGTTTGGAAAATGTCCCAAAACACCCCAAAAGAATGTGGAGGCGAGTAAACTTCGTCCACAGCAACAGAGACAAATGGTGGTTCTAATGAGATATTGTTATGCACATCTTTTGTTGGTGTGGCTGAAATGTACGATCCCTCTTAACACCACGGGAAATCCTGCTAAGATACCTGATCAGGATGATCAGGGCCTGACCTGTGACGGTTGGGGAGAAATGGGACCAAAATTGGCTCAGACTGTCTTGTAATGTGCAGCGGTACGTCTGATAAAACAGCAACTAATTGCTGTTAATGAAAATATTTCCCACTTCAGATCCAAGTGCTTTTATGTGCTGCTGTAACGCTGCAATGACGACATGATGGCAGAGAGATCAACACACTCCAACTCATACAAATAAAAGACTGCGGTGCAAATTAAGAAACCACCTCCAGCAATTAGACAGCGACTCCAAAGACTCAACCATGCTGGAAATACTAAGATTAAATCTTAAAAATACTAACAATAATGAATGAATGCAGTCAGGGATGACAGAGAAACGCTGGACCATTCAGGAAGGAGGTTAAATGATTCAAACTCATTCCTCTTGAAATATTTGATGCAACTAGAGTAGCCTGCAACCTTTTTATTCACATATTGAGATGTTACTGCAGATGTACCGGTAGTCTTAATTAGCTGTCTGCTGGGAAGTCTCTCAACTAAAGTTTACCCGCAGTTGTTCAAACTGCTTATGAAAATAATTCAGCTGCTATTTACCGCCACAACAACAAAACTAAGGATTTAATTATACCGTTAAAACACATCTAGTTTTTGAGAGAATGCATTTCCATCTGCTCTAACTTAATGTTCCTCTTCCAGCACAGCAACTTCTCCAGTCCAACGACACAGACAGGTGAAAGCACGGCCCTCTGTACGGGCACCGAAATAGCACATTACATTAGATGAAGCTAATGCCGCCCTGTGCGGGAAATATTCTAAATATACAAGAAATTGAATTGTGTGTGCAGGACTCACAGCCAGGAACTCCTTGAGCCGGTCCTCTATGCTTCCCTTGTGGATGGTGAAGAGAGCAGCAGCGATCTGGTTGATGGCCTTGGCCAGGCAGTGGATGTTGTTGCAGTGGCCTGCAGGGGGCAGCACACACACACACACACACACCAGCATCAACACCAGGGATCATTCACAAGTTAATGGCTTAAAACTGGGAAGTCTGACTTCTTAAGAGCAGAGAAAATCTTTACAATATGACAGAACCTTCACAATTCATCTGGGCAAAAAAAAACCCAACAAAAACAGATTTCATTCTGTATTTCATGGAGGCAAAAACAATTATTTGAGGCAAATGAAAAGAATAGGAATATGAATCATATGCATGTAATTGTGAGCTCACAGAGTGGTTAGCGCTGTTGCACGGAGGCCATATGTGCTAAGACACGCTGTCGGAAAAAGCAATCGCAGGCCGGTGCACGGTCTGCATACTAACAAAGGTGGAGCCGGTGATTGCTCATTATCCTCTTCAAATGTCCCTTATTAACAGCGGCGCCTTTCATTTCAAGCCTGTTAGGAGGCAATGTCTTGGTAATTCACCCTTGAGAGAAAAATGTCTTTGATACCTTATCAGAAGCCTCATTTAACTACACCGCCTGCCTCTATTGTCTTAAATGGAGTTTATTTAACTGAATAGAGCCTTTTTTTAGACAAATCACATAAAGCCAACAGGGTTTTATGTCCCACATTGCATAAGCTGGGCTTTGATAATTACTCACAAATTAAGCAGCACATCTGCCAAAGATGACTTAATGTTTGTGCTCAGGCGTCAATCGATCTGAAGGTACGGTGGGGGGGTCGTACATGCACGCAGAGCAGCTTTGTACAAGGTCTGCAGTAAATTAGGTGTCCAGCAGTGTTTGTTCAGGCTCTGACCCGCTGATACGTAAGGGAGCTGGATTTCCTTTTTGTTTGAGGGAAAATGTTATTGAAGGTAAATTGGAGGCTAAAATGAAGGAGTGCAAACGAATACTTGCACAAATATACTGCAATTGAAAAGCTTTCAAACAATAATACCCAATGTTCCCTTCCACATGAGATTTTTATTTTATTTGTTTGCAGCTTCAGGCTTAAATTTTTAGTAAACATGGTACTAAACATTTCCCAATGTTTTTATATATAGCTGTGCAAAAAAGACTCTTTATGTGTGTTTTACATGTAAGGAATTGATTCAAATATAGTAATTTGGTCCTTAAAGGTATTACATTCAGAAAAACACATCGTCAGGTGAAAAACAACACAATATTTTGGACAATGCGTTATTTTGTGAACTACGCCCAAATACGCATAAACTGAGTGCATGAGTTTTTTTCCTGGAGGAATTAACTGGTTTATTAGCAGATGCTGCTAATGACCCGATCTGGATTCATTGATCAGCAGCAAGCGTGAGCTCGTCTATAGGAGTGAAAGTTGCTCTGGATCCTTAGCGTGTAAGTTCTGTCAAAAATAAATATATTAGTGCAATGTCAAGGAGGGAAGCCATGAGAGGCGTCTTAGGGAGGAAACTGTGGCCGCAGTTCTATCGGGGAAGGGTTACAAATTAATTTCCAAACAGAGTTCAGAGGTCACAGCTGGAAAACATTGAAGACAGTGTTGTTTCTGTCAGCCTGTTTCCATTTTAGTTTTAGTCTAGTCTTTGGGTCAAGCTATCATTTTAGTTTTTATTAGTTTTAGTCACGTTCATTCTCCTTTTAGTCGTGTCAAGTTTCAGTCGACTAAAAGTCTGAGCATTTTAGTCTTATTTTAGTCAGATTTGTCCAGGATCATTTTAGTCTAGTTTTAGTCAAAGATTGTATTTTAGCCAAACCCATTTTACAATTCAAACAAGGCTATCTTATTATTATATTATTGTTACCTGATAGACTCAAGAATACATTCATTCCAGATACAGAAGACTCTAACTTGAGTTTACAACATAATTATTTTTCCACATTTCTCCCCATCTTTTTCAGCTGGAAGACGCTGGGCATATTTACATAAAAGGAAAACTGTAGTTTAAAGGTAATTATGTTGCATTTATAATAAAACTAAATGTTTCAGCATGTCAGTTTGTTACATGGTTGTTTTTCTTTTGCCAAAAATAAAGTTTGGATCAAAGCCTCATTTTCTTCTGATTTGAAGAGAAACATCCACCAAGGACTAGTGGAAACACTTGAGCACCATGGCGGCCTACCCTCTATGGCGGGGCTATATTGGGACATCACATTGCTGGCGAGCGTTGGCAAGGAAACGGCCACAAATACCATCAGCAGACAGGCAATCTTGTACTCCTCCTCTGGACTGATGTTCTCTGCATGAACACAAACACATGGCGTGACCTCACAGGGCTGCGTGCTGGGCGGACTGAGTCCGGGGAGTTTGTGAGCCACTCACCGCTCTTCTGCGAGGACAGCGCCACCACCAGAGCCGGGTCGATCTCACAGGGCAGCCCCGCCGCCGAGGACAGCTCGTACACGTTCATGGCCACCTGGAAACGGACGGATTAGGCATGGTTTACACGTAGCAAAAACTGTGGCATTTTCATGCGTTTTGGCCGTTCATTTACACGAAAACGAAGCTCAAAGTCTCCAAAAACGATAATTTCTGAAAACTCCGGCCAAAGTGGAGATCTGCAAAAACTCTGTCTTCACGTTTGCTTGTAAACAGAGGGAAACAGAGATTTTATGCTTCAGAACGTCACATTATGCGACAGAAACGTCACCAGCGTCATGAGTGCGACCTGTGTTTGTTTGGCCACCGTCAATATTTTCTTGTATTTTAATTGTTTTATATTTTAAAGTCACACTTAAAAGTAACTCCACTTCTCTGTCACTCCAAACCAAAGACTCTCGTTCATCTTGGAAGTAACTGGAAGTTACTCGTGTCATTTGTTGATGTTTTTTTCCAGGATTCTGATTGGCTAGCATGACTTTATCTTCTCGTTACACTGCCCCCTGTAGGTTTGGCTGCTCATAGCACCTTAACAGCTATTTATGCGGGTTCGTGTAAATGACGGTATTTTTCAAAACGTAGAGGGGGAAATATCCGTTTCTGTAAATACCCGGCTATGTGTAAACGTGGCCTTAGGCACGTCATGAGAGGAAGGAGACGGAGGCGGCGCATCTCTGAGAGAACCGTGTTCCTACCTTCATGTCCGTCTCTCGGGGGATGTGGTCCTTGAAGTCTTCTACTGAGCTGACCAGGAACGGGATGTGACACGACAACACCTGAAGAGAGGAGACCAGTTAGTTTCCTTTCTCTGGAAAACGCCTAGAGACAACTTCTGTTGTAATAGACGCTATATAAATAAAATTGTATTGAATTGAAAGTTCACTGGGGGTGGTGAACACCTGGAAGTATCCAGTTTGGTGTGTGTGTGTGTGTGTGTGTGTGTGTGTGTGTGTGTGTGTGTGTGTGTGTGTGTGTGTGTGTGTGTGTGTGTCACATACGTCTCTCAAAGCCTCCTGAGCCAGAGAGCGGAAGGACAGAATGACCCCGATGATGGTCATCCTCTTTAAGACGCTGTCCACCGCTACGGTCACACACACAGAAACATGACGTCAACCAGAGACGCTGCACTAATCACATTAGTTCAGCAGTTACGGTGTCACCTTTTGCAAGGATGTGCATTATTTAAGGATTTCCCACTTTGTTCTTGTTCCATAGCTTGAATATTGATCATATTTACAGTTTTAAAAAGGTGCATGTGTATGTGTGTGAGTGTTTACATGTGAGTTTCTTGAAGAGAGCAGCCATGTGCTCCGGTTTGTCGAAGCTGGTCCTCATCTGGGCCAACACCTCCATGTTCTCAACCACCAGTTTCTACAAGAAGAAGATCACAGACATTAATATCTGTCATGCCCTTATACGCTCACACACATTAGTCATTGTTTAAAAAGGGAAGCAACTGCTTCCCACTTCAAGTAAAAATGCGATCTTCAAGAAGCAGCATCTCTAAAGTGAGACCAGGCTTCTCGGCCAGAGAGGGGGAGAGTACTCGCCGAGTTGGGATGAGGTGTTGAAGCACCGGATTTTCTGCACTACAGTATAAGGTGCACCTAAAAGCCTTTAATTTTCTCAAAAACAGTTGAACTGAACCGGGACCACTGGATGCCGCTCTCGCCCAGCTGTTTTATTCCGACACAGAAGATTTCGAGGGATTCAGGGATGAACTGGAAAAGTTTCCACAGCGTTTGTTTTGGGAGTGAACGAAGTTTTCAGAAAGCTGTTTTTTATTTTGTTAATAAAATTTGACTTACAGTACTTTTCTTCTTGTTTTTTTTTTGTGCATTGGCTGTAGAATTTTGTAGCATTCCCTGTAGCGCAGCTCCATCAGGTAGATACGTAACTCAACCCCAGCCCCTATAGTACTACTATTATCTTACCGTATATTCCATGCGCCTTATAATGCGGCCCACCTTATATATAAAGAGAGTTTTAAAATAGGTCATTTATTGAAGGTGCGCCTTATAATACGATATATATGCGTCTTATGGTAAATTGAAGTATCTCTGGTCTCGTTTTTAGACAAGGGAAGAATGGAGAGGGATATGGACGGATCTGCTCAGAGAGCTGAGCCAAAGGTCAAGGTTCTGTGTTCACCACACGATCTCTGCTCCTCTCCTCAGCTACGACTGCAAACGGAGGGTAGTGAGGAGAGATATCAGAGGGAACAAGCAGCTGCAACCATGTGGCTCCGCATGGTGGCCGGACTGCTCCAGACTGACTCTAAGGAGAGACGCCGCTTCTCCACAGAGAGGAGACAGGTTGAGGTGATTTGGTTATCTGGCTAGGATGATCCCTGGAAACCTCCCTGGAGAGGCATTTCAGCCTTTTCTAACTAAGCAGGGTGTCTACAGGTTTGAACAAGGTAAATTTAAGAGTTTTTAATACCATTTTTCAAACAAAATTTAAGACCAAAAAGACTAAGAAATCCAGCGCTGAGGTCGAGGTTGCCAGATCTGACAGGTTCCAGCCCAAACGCAATGTAAAACCCGCTGAAATAATCAAAAAACAGCCAGAATCATACATTCTCTATGTTAAAACCGTCAATTATTAAATGCGAAATAAATTTCAAGTCATAAGCAAATGAAGCCAAAAAAGGTTCAGGCTCCAAACAAAGACTACAATTAAATTGAGTAGATTAAAGCAGATATAATATCAGTGAGTTCAGTGTTCAGTGTTTTTACTTTTCTCTGCCATAATGGAAACTTTTTTTTTAATAATTTCTCCTAAATATTTACCGGTAGTAAAAACCAGGAAAAGCAGCTCAAATTTTATCAACCTACCCAGTCCTATATTTTTCAGCCCAAAGTCAAATGAACTCTTGGAGTCAAATGTCAAATTAAGACATTTAAAGGCCTTATTTAGAAAAATGGAACTTCTTTTTCTTAAGACTTTTTAAGGACCCGCGGCCGCCCGGCTGAGTCCAGGTCTCCTGCAGATCCAGGACACATTTGACGCATGACTTGTCTCTGTTCGAGGAGGCGGCGGGAGAAAGGAAGGTCCGGGCCGCTTTGCTTTTGACAATTAACGGTTGAAAGGGTTAAATCTTTCACGCTGGAACTAAAATGTTGATCGTAGTTTCATTTTAAGCAAAGCCTTGGTTGCAAGATGGAGAAACACTAATCCCTTGACAGCATGCAGCTGCATTACACAAAACTGTAACTGTACGTCTGACCAGCTGCTACTAAAACATCAGTAACATCAATGGTTGCTCGTGTGAGTAAATCTGTGTGTTTGTACCTTCAGCTCAGCAACCTGTGATGAAATGTGCCACATGAGACTCTCGCTGAGGAACTTCATACCGTACGGTCCCAGCAACTCTGACAGTGAACGCATCTCTGTTGAAGAACAACAAAATCAACCCAAAATGCACCTGATGAATGAAGCATCTCTCAAATCCTAACAACCCGACAGAGGACTAAATGTTTAATTTCCTTCATCAGTGTGAAAGTCTTCATGTCCCCCAGCGACGGAGTGATGGGAGAGTTCTTACCAGAGATGTCGGAGTATTCCTCAGCGTTGAACGTCAGCTCGTTCTCCGTGGGCAGGTTGACGAAGGCCTTCATCGCTGGGAAGTAGGCGATGTGGCCGTTACTGACCTGACGGAGCAGCGTCTCCAAGTACCTGCACAGAGAAACACACGCTGTGGGTTCAGCCCTCACTTAAACTAAGGAACATCTGTCAAACCTAGAACTGGGGCCAGATTCACAAAACATTCTTAAGAAAAAAAAATCTTCTTAAAGTGTCATTTTTTTCTTAAGTTCAGTCTTAAGAAGAAAAAAGAGAAGAAGTCATATTCTCCAAAAAAGTATTTTCTCAACTTTCTTCTTAAAAGGAGCTTGAGGCCGGATTGAGGCAGAATTTATGAAAAAAATTCATATACGTTTTAAGTTTTCTAGTAATAATGTCAGATGAAGCGTTCCAAACCAAAAAGAATGAGCCCTCTAGTGTATCTCTCCGTTGCCTTGAACAGGCTGTTGCTGCAAAATGTGCTGCAATTCGGGCCCAAATTTCCCGCGCTGGGCTGCGGATGTGACGTCACATGACGCTGCATGTGCATTCTCCCCGTTCTCCCGTGCCGGCTTCACTGTTGGCTGCAGTACCCCCGACGGCCGTCGTGGTGAATGGTGGCGCTAGAGAGTCTAATTTCTTAAAAGGAGCCTCATGCTCCTTTAAGTTTCTTCTTAAGAAAAAATGGTATTCTTGAAATAAAAGTTCTCAAATTTGTTCTCGACTTTTTTCTTAACTTTAAGACAACCTTGACCTGTCTTAAAATGTCTTCTGTGAAAAGGTAAAACTCTAATTACACCTTTTTCAACACATTTTAGACAAGTTTAGACTAGTAGGTCATAGTTTGAGGATATACTTTGTAATTAATTACACAAAGAGCCTGTTAACTGTTTGTTAGCATGTTAGTTAGCGTGGTAGTTAATTATTATTAATTTTCCCCAATAGTATTTTTTTCACACATTAATCTCATCCACCATAACCTTGAAAAGTTCCTGCATCTCTTTTTCTCCTTCTCCATGTTTAGTGAGTGACTGACGGTTAAGACGCAAACTATCTGTATAAATGTTGTTTGTTGGCGCGTGCAATGCAATGACATATTTTAAGAAGTTCTTAAGTAGGAAAAATAAGAAATTCGTAAGAAATTACAGTTTTTAAGACGGTTCTTAAGAAAATATTGAGGAATTTCACTTAAGAACTTTCTTATGAACTTCTTAATTTTAGATCTTAAGACATTTCTTAACATCGTTCTTAACACATATTGGTGAATCTGGCCCCAGATCTCTAACTATCTGCTGTGAAGGCACTAAGACGGTAGTAGGAGGATGCACTGCACCAGTTGGTGTATAAGCTGGTGATGGTGGGCTCCCCGTGGCTGTCCAGGTGCTGCGTCTGCTGCAGCAGGACGTTGTTGAAGACACGCGTGATGTCGATGGTCACGTAGTTCTCTATGGACTGCAGGACCGTCATGTACGCTCGGACGCTGGTCAGCAGCTCGCTGGGCTTGGCTATCTCCTGCGTAGCCTGGTTGTACATCGTCATCCCCACTATGGACCTGGAGGAAGATGGAGGAAAACAGTCAGAGGTTTATCACAATATGGATATAGCAGATAACTGAGCTTTTCGTTATGTTTTTGTTTCTTTACTCTGTCGCTGAACGCACGCGTGCTGAGAGTTTGTTTTTTCTTACTTGGTAAATCGGATCTCCAGGTGTGAGGTGAGATACTCCCGGGGCGTGAACGTGTGCTCCCACACCGCCAGGTTGGGAACGTAGTTGATGGAGAAGCAGAGTTCGGACAACGCCGTGTGGAGTTTATCCAGACTGGAAAGATCAAGGACAACGAGAAATGTTCACTGTCTTCTATCAGAGGAGGTGAAAACACAAAATGTAGCACTTAAAAAAGTCAATTAAAGGGTCATTTATGTGAGCCGTTTCCATTAAGATGAAGATATTTGATTTAAGGGTTCTTACTGAAACAGTTATTAATCACTGACTAGGTTCTTTTAAACATGACTTATATGAGCGTAGGACGTTAGATACGAGCAGAATGGGACTTATATAAAAAAAGAGATAGTCGCAAGTCTACAGGTTGGACCAAGGTAAATGTAAGACTTTTTAATACAATTTTCAAACTAAATTTAAGACCAAAAAGACGAGTCACAAAGAAATCCAGCGCTGAGGTCGAGGTTGCCAGATCTGACAGGTTTCAGCCCAAACGCGAGGTAAAACCCGCCGAAATAATGAAAAAACCAGCCCGAATCATACATTCTCTATGTTAAAACCGTCAATTATTATATACGGAATAAATTTCAAGCCAAAAAAAGTTCAGGCTCCAAGCAAAGACTACAATTAAACTGAGTAGATTAAAGCAAATACAATACAGTGAGTTTATTGTGTAAGTTTCTACTTTTCTCTGCCATAATGGCTAATTTTTTATAATAATTTCTCCTAAATATTTAGTAAAAACCAGGAAAAGCAGCCCAAAACATATATTTTTCAGCCCAATTGGGCTGAAACTTGCCCAGTCTGGCAACACAGATTTAGAACCTCCGCAGGAGATTTTCCTCGAAACGATGAAATAAACGTTTAAATGATGACTGGATACATTCCCTCTGAAATAAAGATTCAAAAATTCAGACCCTTGCATTGAGATTTAAGACAAATTAAGACATTTAAAAGGCCTTATTTTAGCAAAATGGAATTTTGGACTTTTTAAGGCCACTGTAAAAAATGAATATGTCTTTTTAAATCTTCTCTGTTTCCGGTACTGACTTGGTAACCAGGAGTCTGTTCTTCCTCATGCTCTCCACCCCTGGCTTCTCCCTCTCCGGCTCCCCCTTCTTCCCCGTCGCCTTCTTGCTCTTCTTGTTGACGGCTTGGCTGATGGTTTTTGCGCAGTGCTTCGGCAGCAGCTGCAGAACAGAAAAGCATCGAGTGAAAAAAAAGAAAAAAAAAAAGAAGGAGCAGACGATAAAGTCTGATTGTTCATGAGCGGGTTGATATTTACAGCTTTTCAAACCAGGAGAGTGTCAGAGAGATTTAACACCGTGCTTCGACAAAGGACTCGTTATGCTCATCTGTCAGACGGGATATTACACTCCGGTCATTTCAATGATTTGCTGCTCTGCCAAGTCTTGTGACATCAAAGATTTAGTTAAAACAAAAAAATATTGAAGATGCTTATCGGTTGGTGGTAATGTATTACAAACACTGTTGATGTAAGTGCTTTATTATCTGAAATATTTGCTTTCTATATAAATGTACCAACAGCTTTCATAGAACAACCCCCTGCAGGGCATTAAAGCATCATTTGCTGGGAGAAATTGGACACATCAGTCAAGTTATGGAGACATGAAGGAGCCCTTCAGAAGTTCAAAACTCTCAGACATCTTTTAGAAATGTATTTGTTTGCGTTTGACATTGAGTCTTGGATGTGAGAATGAACTTATTTAAGAGTCTGCAGGTTGTCTTTCAACCGCTGGAGATTAAACCAGCGGATACACGGCTTTATAACTGCAGTAGCAATGGATTTACTCCGACTTAGGTGACAAGTCACGAAGAGGGGTCGTCCAGGTCGACTCATACGTACAGTCAGCTTCCATCTGTGCCACAGAGTTTAAAAAGGCGTATTAATCAAGTTTAAAGACGCTGATTTCCAACCCCGGCACAGATCCTGCGGCAGCGTTTTCCTCCTGAATCGTGCGTATAAAACACTCGGGTCCCTGGCTGCTGGCTGTAACTCCGGCAGCTGCACTCATGACAGCTATATCCATCTTCACTAACTGAAGGCAAGGAAGTAAATGAGGGTTCTTAATAGGATGTCAAACGAGGCTTTTTAAAAAGTGCCTACCTGGTCGCTGAGTGTGCACTGCTCGGTGCAGATGTCAGTGATCAGGTTCCGGGCTTGTTTGGCCATCTCGTCCAGGAACATGTTGCAGAGCGACAGGCTCCGGTCCCCTATGTGGTGGCGCTGCGGAGGAGGACACACAAACACACGGGAGGCCTCGACTGTCACCAGCTGCAGAGCATTTAACAGAAGCTGCATTTATTTGAAAGATCAAGGATTAGAAGTTGATAAATATGTCAAATGTTATTGCTCCTTTAAATGCTATATTATCACTTCCTTGTACAGTAATCCCTCGTTTTTCTCAGGATTACATTCCAAAAAGAACCCGTGATAGGTGAAATCCACGAAGTAGCACTTTTTTTTTCTTCTTTTTTATTATACAAGAATTAAAATTGCGGAGATCAGCCCCACTACACCGGGACCTGATTAATTGGATTTGAACGGGAAAAAAATAAAAAATTATTATGAAAAAAATATAATAAGTACAGTAAGCAGGGTTCATACACATTTTAACCAACACATTTCCAAGACTTTCCCATGACTTGGCAGCAAGTTTCCATGACTATACATGACCTCTTAAACATCAATGTATGAATGAAATATAGGAATAAAACTATGTAAAAAGTCACTACAGGGGAGATCTAATGACAATTAGGGTTTTATACAAAATAATAATTTGTTTAAAATAACACTGATATACCAGCAATATGTTGTAGTATATGTAGTATATGTGTTATAGTAATCTAATATAACTGTAATAATAACTGTTGGAGAATGTGGTCACTCGATCTGATCTGCATGATGCGCAAGATGCTACACACGTCACGCGTGAAAACGTGCGAGACTTTTCGATACGAAATATTTATTGATCAATTTTAAATCTACCTTATAGGCTGTTATTACTAAATGTTATCATTAAGTGAGAAAAATAAAACGTTTCTAAAACCTTTGGGGTGAACTTATGCTTCCAAAACTTTTCCAGGCCTTGAAAATTACATTTTCAAAATCCTTGACGTTTCCAGGTTTTTTCAAAACGTACGAACCCTGAGTAAGACAAATTGTGACTGGCACGTATTTTCGCTGCTCTTCTGATGCTGCTGCATCCCGACTCGCTCGGTAGCCTCTTTTTCTTCTAAAGCCTGTGGTGCAGGTGTGATTTTTCCAGAGAAGAACATAGTTATGGGTCTTTGTTGTCGCTCTTTTTTCTTCTGGTCAAAAATATTCTTATAAACCGACATGCCACCATGGATTATATCTGAGAACTGTAATGAACGATTCATCAAAGGCTCCCGTTCTTGAGCTGCTGCTGAAGCTCATTGGCCATTCTCAGCATTGTTGCTAAGCAACCAACGTTATTGACACAGGAAGTGAAGAAGCGAGGAGACTGTTTAGCCAATCAGAATGCAGAACACGATGCACAATGTAAATCCGTGAAGCAGCGAGACGTGAAAGGTAAACCGCATTATAGCGAGGGATTACTGTATATATAATTAAAAAAACAACCTAAAATGAACATAAAATGACCTTTTTTTTAAATACATGGCAGAATCATTTACCAAAATCTGCAATGTTTCTGCAATTTTCATTTCACTCATTTTCCAACGACAGTAACATAAAACACCACCACTTCCTCCGTGCACTCACCTCCTCGGGACAGAGCTCGTGCGTGCAGGACATGAAGTGTGTGCAGAGCAGGGGGAAGCAGATGGAGTGTCGGCTTTGGGAGGGGAGCTCCAAACACTGCTGGAACATTTTCTCGAATGCGCGGCTGTAGAAGCTGCACAGAGACAAGCAGACGGAGGGGCTCACAAAAGGTGACGTTTATTTCCAGTGATGCCGGGATAAAGCCGACTCAGCTCGTCCCAGAAATGAGCCACGTAAAAGTTGGACGGGCCTGCCTCTCACCAGAAGATAGACAGGTCCGACGTCTCCACCAGCATCTCTACCAGGGAATCCACCATCTTGGTGTGGAAGATGATGGTGTTCATCATCTTTCCAAGCTCCTTGTGATCGGAGATACCAAGACTGGCTTTAGAGACGCTGGTGTAGGCCTGAAGAGAGGGAGACGGGCAAACCATGAAGAGGACACAAAGCTACAAATTGGGACTAAACATTTTCCTTAGCTTCTGCACAGCAGCTCAGATGTTTCAATACTCCTAGAAACATTAAAGAATTAAAGGCTGTCATTTGTGGTTATACCTGCAGTCTGAACCAGTCCAGCCTCATTCCTCTGAAGTCAAACACCTCTCCATCCTCCACTAGAACAAACAAACAACACACTCAAACAATACAAACTATTCTTTAAAGACAACAAACAAAAAAACTACTCTGATTCCTCCTAATTTCAAAATTCATACTGCAAATGGTGATCATTAATGTTGCCGACGATGGCGGAAAAAAAGTAGTGTTTTACCTTGTTTGACACTGAGAGACGTCATGGTGTTGACAAACGAAGACATGATTATGGATTCATCCTCCGGACACACGGACAGGTTCTGGTGAACGACAGCAGGACAGAAGGCTCAGAAAGACGAGTGGGCCAAGTTTAAAAACAAAAACCCAACTATTTCTACATTCAGCTTTCCACTGGAGACATTTTCACAGAAACACTCCAACCTGAGAAGCTAAAATCATCTTCTAGAGAAGGCAAATGTGTGCGTTTCATAGGGATTCAGCTATCAAATATTTTGGTGATCGAATATTCAATGAAATATTCCATTGATTAATTGGATAAAACTTACTTTTGTTTAATTAAAGCCCAATTATAAATATGCAATAGAAAACGAGACAAATTACTTGATTAAAATCAACCAATTTGTTTCTTTTATGAGAATAATTGACATGTATTTACATATTATGCAAACTAGTAAACTGTTTGTTAAATCTTCCAATAAAAATAAATACAATTATTTTAAACTTAACATTTCCTGAAACATAAAAAAAAACAACAACATATTTTTACTATCTAAAAGTATCTAAAAGAAAAAAATATTCTTAAACACTGCTTTTAAATTGTGCAACTTCACATTCAGAACCAACACGTTTAAACAAATGCTTGGCTGTGGACCGGGACACGGGACAAGAGTCTTACACCATGTGGACCAGGGCCTTCATTTTTAATTTGAAATGATCCCACAGCTTTGACATCTTCTGTCTCTTCCTCTTATTACTTTCGCTTTGCTGCGTTTTCTCATTGGCGCTGTCACTGTTGTCGGTCCGGGCCGGTGTCTGTGCAGCTAAACTGTTCACACGCGTTACAAAAGGCATGACGGCGTCTTCTTCCACTTTATAAAGGGCGTGTTACCACGTTGTGTCATGTTAAAAAGAAGCCGTGTGAAACATGAAATTTACATTTATTTTTTATTTAAACGAGGCTTCAAGGCAGAGGAAATTCCTCAATAATTTTTTTGTAATCGAGGTACTCGAGGAATCATTGCAGCCCTATAGTTTCACTAGAGGACGCGCCTAGAGGATGGTTTTCAGACGTGGGTGTGTTCGTACCTGCACCATTTCATTCAGCACCACGGCGTCGAAGCCAGACAGGTATTGGACGTAGTATCGCTGCATCACCGGGCCGTACTTCCTCACGTGAGCTCGGAGCTCCTCCATGTAGAAGATCAGCTCTGCTATATGTCTGCAAGGACACGTCAACACACACATGTGGAACCAGAACAGAGACGTCCAGGACAAAAACAGGCAGTTGGGAAAAGGTGCTGACGTGCATCGGCACACCTGTGTCCTCTTCACGTGTGTGTGTGTGTGTGTGTGTGTGTGTGTGTGTGTGTGACAGCTGTCCCTACTTGTCTATGAAATCATCCGTGCTTTTCTTCTGGATGTTGTCGGCGTGTCGGAGGAGCCAGATGATTTCATCGCGGGCAAACGACAACGCCATGAACACAAATAAGGCCTAAAGAAGCAGAAGCAGAGGATTTAAAAGGTGTTCAAACAAAGTGTTGGAAAACTACCAACACACAGTTAATCATATAGATCAGCATAAAATAACTGCCTCCATTTATTGAGATCTCACATCCCACTCATTTAAGTGATACTGAGTTTGTAGACTCCATTTAGGTCCATTAATCCACACAGAAAGTTAAATAATGACCCAGCAGCTGCAGGACAGTGATCTAAGTGATACAGCATATTGCAGCAGCTCAGGCCATTATTGCGTGTTTGTACATGTAGTACATGTTCTACTGGACGGTTCTGTGTTAAAACATTTGTCTATGTCGGTTCGGCTGCTCAGCTTCACGGATGCCTGCCGTCTGTGCTCATATCCCTAAACATTTGTTACAAAGAGTATCCATGACTGCAGGAACATTGTTTATTTGCCTAATTGAGCTTTCAAACCCCACATAAATGGATAAAAAATAACCTTAAAGGGGACCTATTATGGCATCTAATACATATTTTAAACAGGCCTTGTATATGTTAAAGCAAGAAAAAACTTGTTTTTCATAATAGGTCCCTTTTAACTACAGACTGACTGAACAGGAACCGGCAGGGATGTGAGACGGGAGTGAATACAGGAGATTATTAACGTGTAAAAGTTATGCGTCTGGGGTGCTGATAAGGACACAGTGGAAATGATGGGAATGTCATATTTAGTGTTTGAACCTTGTAGTGTCTAAATTGGAGCCAAGACCTCACTGCAGGAACATATCACGGACGCCAACAATGTGGATTTAAGACAGTACGAGCAGACAGAGACTGCAGAGAGAGTAAAGGAGCCTGCTGTATTTGTCTGTGTAATCTTGGACATGTGAGTGTGAAGGAGCATCAGGATGTAACGTCTCACGAGACCTGGAAGACTTTGGTACATTAGTTTGCATCATCATTATGGAGATAAAAATGTTTAATTTGACAGTGGTATTAAATTGGGCACTACTTATTCAGAAAAGGTATTTTGTGCTGCACATTCAGCTGCTTCAAAACGCAACACAAATATATATTGTTCAGTTTAAAGAAGGTTTGATATTTCACCTTTGGACCCAGCAGTCCGGGCTGGTCAGCTAAAACCGTGGCCAGCTCCTTCAGAGCTGATCGGAGGAACTTGCGTCTCTCTCTGTGCATGGTGCCCCTGCAGAGATCAGGCAGAAGGGGGGAGTCAGAGCAGCATCAAACACTAGCAATGTGATTAAAATGCTATTTTGACACTTTCAGGACGATCCCGGAGAGGACAAAGTAAGTAGATGACAAGTGACGGCAGAAGAATGAGCGTAAAGATGAAAGACGGCGGCATAAGTTATAAGGATAAAAGCATAGATGAAACAGAGCGGGAGACAAAGAGGGGAAGATAAAACGGTGATGTTTCTATGTGAGACTCCCAAAGAGACACATTAGGGGGGAAGAAAAACTAAAATGACAGTTAAAAAAAGAAAAGAGAGTAGCTGAAAAAGCAAGAACAGGAATATTAATCATACACAAAAAAGGGGGCAAAAATAAATCCTAAAATGTGTTTGTGTGTGTGATAGAGGCATAAAAAAATCAAAACCAGATGAAAACTTTAGTGGGGAAATGATTAAAGCATCAATCAGAATAGATGTGAACATACGCGTGGGAAAGCGCCTGCTCTTTGCACTCCCTGATGTCATTGATGCGTTTGTTGTACCTGGAAAAGGCAGAAGAAGGACGGGGGCATCAAAAGAGATACATAACTGCGGAATAACCGCTTTCACAGCAGCTAAAAGGAGGCCATGTTAAGCTTTTCCATGTTTCCTGACTTATTCACAACGATGAATGATGACGACAGGCTCCAAAAACAATGAGAGCAAACGTTACAGCAGGGCATCTTCACTTAATGCACAGGAAACATATCTTAGTCTCACAGACCCCAGGTTGAAAGATGCCTGGTTCTGTCTGGATAAAATAGAGTAGATTTCCTTTTAAAACCATGAACTAGATAAAGCAAGGGCTACTAGAGGAATTCATCCAATCAGAATCACCCAACTGAGCAAAGACTAACTGAGCTCTGCCTGTGGCAAAAAGCTCTCTCCTTGAAATCGCTGGTCTTTGCCCGTCTGTACTGCCAAATATCAGCATGAGTTGGGTGGAACGCTCCGTGATACGGCCTCTTTAAACGGCATCAGTAGGTCCGACTAGGCCTGTGTTGAAAAAATTGATTTCCCAATTTTAAATCAATTCTCATATTAATTCCTAAAAATCGATTCATATGTCTAGAGATCGATTTTGCCTTTAAATATGTTTACGGTACGAAAACATTAAAGTGTTAGGTTATAATTGCATAAATTGTCTATATTTCATTACTTTATATACTGTCTTGGGGTTACATTTGCAAAAAATGCTAAAAACCAAATGCTCAAAAATTAAAAACCAAAATAGACCGAAAATGGAACAAATAAAAACGTAATGTGGGAAAAAATAAAACCGATTTCAACCGTCTCTGTTTCCTCCCTGGATCTGTTTGGTAATTCTGACCCACGATGTTTCTGAAAGCAGTTCTATCAGCATTCTGGGGGCTGATTGGTCCTTACAGCATCATTAGCTGCAATACTTGCTGTTGAATCTCAATATAATACTAGTAGTAATATTTTGCATAACTACAGTCATATAATTCATGCAACAGCTCAAAAAACAGTTTTAATAACACTAACCCAAATCAATATCGGATCGAATCAAATCTTGATAATCGATTCTGAATCTTAAGAATCGGAATCGAATCGATTCTTGACATTTGAATCGATCCCCAGCCCTAGGTCCTACCCTCTGATGTTCACAAACAGGTCTTCAGCCGCCTTGTGGATGTGAAAGACTTCGTCCCTGAACAGGCAGAGACAGGTGGAGCTCTGCAGAGCCAACTTCCACAAAGACAGTGCTGCTGCGTCGCTGTTCAGCGCCGCGTGACACAGAATGAAACCGACTGCAGAGAGGACAGAGGGGAAAAACCGGGTTTAAGGAAAAAGCCTTTTGATCAGCTGGGAATCAATCAGATCCATACGGCTTAAGCCTGGTTTCACAGCACTTACACACGATCCACTTCTCCATTGCGTCCAGTGACAGGTATTCACAAGGCATCTGCAGAGAGGGACGGAGGACGTGACTCAACAGATGGGGCTTTAAACGCTTTGCTTTTTTCAGTTGCATTTACATAAAAAAAATAGAGCTAATTTAAAAAGCAAAATTAAAAGGAAAATGTCAGAATCTTGAAGAAGGAACAAAAATAGGTTTGGATAAAATGGCAAGATTTGGCGACGGTTCTGAGCAATTTATTTCAGACATCTCAGTGAAAGAGTGATGGTACTAACAGTGTCTGACTGGGCGGGGTTGAGCATCGTGGAAGGAGCTGAGATGAGAGAGAGCAGCTGGGCGTTCCTCCACTGGTCAGCCGACAGATTTCTCCTGGGATAGACCATCTGAAGGCTGATCAACGCGTCTGAAAGAGACTGCAGGACAGGAGAGAAGGGAGTGTGAGCGGAGCAGCTCACCACGGCAGTGAGTGACAAATCAACCACCATAACTCCCCTTCTATTGGATCATCACACACACGAGTCTGTGCAAAGTAATGAGCAAAATCCAGCCATGCATGTCTTTTAATATGATACACATTAATTTGAAGGAAATGTGTATCATAAAAATGCAAACAAAAGAGCTATTCCCCCCTACAATAAACAACAACAAACAAACAACAAAACCCTGAAAGTCATCAGCTAATTCAAGAAGTGGCTTTACCTTTCCATGTGGAACAAACTCCTCCATCATCTTCTTCAAAGGGTTCTCATAATCCACAATCATCTGGCCCAACCTGGGGTATTCCCTGTCACTGAAACACAGAACGGCACAGTAAAAATGTAAAAACAGAACAGAAAACTGTAAAAATGCATTTTTTTTTAACATTTTGTTTATACAATTAAGCATTTGTTAGGGTGCATACTATCCTATCACGGTACTGTTTGATTCATTCATTCTGAAGCACTTTATATCAGCCGACTCTGCTACCTTTCACAATAAAAGCTCTGCTGGGAACAGAGGGGTTTCTGTCCAGTTCAATTTGATATGGTGCCTGTAAAGCTAAATCCATCAATTTTATATTCCTACTTCCTCCCATTCAGGGTTGCCTGAGTGGCAGGATGAATATTGGATAAGTGTCAACAACAGAGTACTTTCACATCTACAGCTAATAAAGAATCACCAGTAAACCAAGCTTTGGGAGAAACTCCACCCAGACCTGATGAGAGCCCTCATCTTCACCAACAGGCTCGTCTCTGCTCCTGTGGTCAGTTTTCTGAGCTCTACTTTTAAAATATGTATTAATTACTCTTCCTTTTTATAAGTTAAACAGCTGCCCATCCCTTTGCAGATGCTAAACATTTCAAATGTGTAAAAAGGAGGCTGAGTTTGCTCCACTACGCCCATTCCCAGCTGTTATCAGGTCAATTCATAAACAGTGAGAATTAGAAATAAAAGCCTGACACCCAAAGCCACTGCAGTAGATGCTGACCCACGTATTGTTTTTAAAGTAATATGGTCAGAAGACAGTTCAATAACACAATGTTTTTACTTTAAAAGTTACACTTACGGGGACATTTCTCCCCAAATTCTTACTTCATTCATTTTGGGTTTAATTTATCGTCCTATTTCAATCATTTTATGGCACATTTCTTTATTGAAAAACTAATTTGTTCACTTTTTTATTGACAAAGAGGCCATTGGATTTATCATTTACTGGGTAGGAGTCGATATCTCTTGTGATTAATACCAGATACTGCAGCATTTATCATTGTCTAGGGCTTTTACGGCGCCGGACTGCGGCTGCTCCCGCATCTCCTCAGCTTCTGCATCACGTTCAATCACCTGGCTCCGTGTGTCATCTCGTGGGCGTAGTTGTAAAGTCCAATAATGGCTTTCCTCTCCTCAATGCGAGAAAGGATTATCATCAGAGTAGTGTACGTCACCACCAGGTCCAGGTAGTTCTTGGTCAGGTCAAAGTTTACCGTCTACAAGGAAAGAATGTTAAAATCAACTATATTCAGAGATCTGTGTCATTTCTGGACATTTAAACTACTTTTCTTATTAGAAATACTGATCAAGGGAGAGGGGGAGAGAAAAAACAGAAACTTTTCTTCGTCCTGGCAGACAAAAACTTAGCTTACAATGTCAAAGAAGACCTGACAGGCGTCGATAGTGTTCAGCAGCTCACACACATGGTCCTGTTGGAGGAAGAGTCAGTAGAAATGTGTTAATCACTATCTTAAAACGTAAAAAAAATCTTTCAAGAATACTCCTGAGTGTGCTTGTCTTCTTCTCGCACCTTGAACTCCATGACATCCACGAAGGTAAAATAGTAAAGAGCCAGGTTCTTCAGAATCTCCGACTTCTCCTTCTGCAGCTGAGCCAGCTGTTGCTGTAAACACGGCAGAAACACGTCTTACCAATCAAGATAGGGATGTTATGGATGCTTTAACCACTCCAGCTTTCCATGAGAGTTATCTGGCTTTAAAAGTCCACTATCCTTTCATCTCAGTGTAGTTTGAATTTAACTTTATTTGGATGATGGAATATTCAGTTCATCTCCTGTTTCAGCTCAGAGTCCCACAGCTTGTCCACTTCATTCAGGAAGTGATGACTTTTTTTCTAAACTGAAAGGAGAAACAAATGCAAAGCCCTTCCAACTCAGCCTCTGCAGTCCTCATTATAAAGTGTCCCTTCAGGCATCTGCAAAGATTATCTGAACTTGTTTCACTTTAATTAAAGTCTCTTATGTTCGACCAGCTGAATAGCAAGCTGATAAAAGTCACGTATAGCTCCTAAATAATCCAGTGATAGCGACGCTACTAAAACTTCATCTATTTCTTACATCAACTGTATTTAAATTTTTTCTCATTTAACTTTCTGATGGGACACTTGACATTAATTAGATAACTCATGAATTAATATTTTTTTTCTTCCTTTTCTGAGCAACCATGTTTAATTTCAGCCTTTTGGAGCTTATTGTCTTTTGGGGTAAAGAAGCGAAACAGGAGTAAAGCAATTCAAGTAAAGAGTATTATCTGGTCTAGCTGTTCATTCAAAACCCAAACAAAAAGATGGGTTTAGTTTCAAAAGATTGAGGCACCAATCTTTTAATGAGAGGCAGCATGTGCAAAAGAAATGAGAATGTCTGAATTTCCAAAAGGGAAGCATGCTGCATGTAAAGTTAACCCCACTCATTTGAGATCAGAACTGAAGCTTAAAACTAGCGAGAGTCTATCAGTTTAAGAGGGAAAAAAAGAGGGAGAAATGGCCAATGTTGAATGCGTGACACATTACTGCTGCAGTGAGGAGCTAAACGTGCTGTTACCTGACCTGAGGTGGAGCAAAAGTCAAATAATCTTTGTTTTTTTTAAAATATTCAGTCCTGTGATAGTTTGGCCAGGTGTTTTGTAATTTGAAAAGACCAATGTGTGGATCTGTTCTTTAAAACTCCTCACTGCAGGCAGTCGGCGGGTCACCTAAGTGTCAGCTGGATGGCCAATAAGTGACGTAACCACGTAGCAGTAAACCAGCCACCAAACCGGCTCATTCACCAGCTCACCAGTCACTCAGTGGATGGAGGAGACGAAGTTAAAATGTAGCCAGCGAAGCAAAGCAAAGCAAAGCGGACCACACTCCAAAAACAGCTTTAAAATAAAGACGGGTACACGATAATTACATTACTACAGAACTTAAGTACAAGAACTAAAAGAGAAAAAAGTTACGTACAAAAAAACTTACCAAAAAGCACAAGTCCGGAATAAGCCAAGTTTAGCATGCAGAACACAAACAAACACAGAAACAAAGCAGAAAAATAACATAAGACACAATTATTGCACAGTTATACTGAATAAAGCAGTTCACGCCACGCACACACAAACACACACACACGCACTCACATTAAACACATGAGCCGAGGCTACGGGCTTAGCTGAAAGAAACTTTGATGAGCAATGACAACGTTTTAGTCCAATTAACACATATACGCACACACACACACACACACACACACACACACACACACACACACACACACACACACACACACACACACACACACACACACACACACACACACACACACACACACACACACACACACACACACACACACACACACACACACACACACACACCAAGAGACACTTAAATTTAAAAAAAATTATTTTCTTATACAAACATGCAAACCACATCTAATAAACTGATATCAGTTTTCCATTTATTATTAATTCAAGTGAACAAAAAACAATTGAACAAAATGAAAAAAAAAAAAAAAAAAAAAAAAAAACTAATGCAGCTCCAGAAATCCAAAATTCAATCCTAAAAGTTTCTTTAATGTCACAGAAATAGCGAAATCAAGAACTGAGTTTCTCATAAGGCGGAGGATGGAATCTGTGGATTCTACTGGACATTTGCTGCAACATGTGGTCAGATGAAACCTCCTGTACCATAAAAATACAGTCATTATTAAACAATACTGCCCCCCTCTTCCCTTCGTGCACATTGTCACAATAGATCAACATATTCTGCATCTTAATTTGGGGTACTTCAGGATTTAGAGGTGCACTATGAGCAGTTGGAGCAAAAGGGGCAAAGTGGGGTTCAGTTTCCTGACCAGACACCTCGACACGTGGCGAGGCTGGAGGTTAGTGCCACGAGATGTATCTGGAAATTGCGCGATATGCAATTTCATGGTTGAAAATTGTGATGGTAATATTAATGGCAGAAAAATATTTCAGTATTTGACGTCAGTGTCTTCCTGCTTTGCGGCTAAAAGTGACGCCTGATGTTTTTGCACAGGTTCGTCCTAATTTGTCTCCTTTCCGTTTGTTATCACAACACTCAAACCTGTCCAGGTAAATTAGGTTTTATCTAAAAATGTAAATGCATGGCATTTAAAAACACAACATACATACATTATATATACAGGCAATCACAAACAATATTCTTTTTGTGTCTTGCAATGTTGCACAAGTTGATACTGCAGAAGTGATAAATAATTTTATATAATGTGGAGCTCTACAGGAGATTGATTAGGTGACCTTCTATTTGGGGGGCAAAGACTAACCACTGCTCAGTTAGTATTTTGAAATGTTAGCAGTCCATAAACAAAATAAATGACTCAACGTAAGGACCTGAGTGAATTGAATACTTTAAACAGTGACACGTAAATACAACCAGATTTCCTGGGTCACTCAGGTTAATGCAACAATATTCAATTCAGCCAAGTGGTAATTCTAGCAACTGGACGAAGAGAATAAGTTACTCCATCACAACCAAATAAACAAACAAACCGCTATATGAGTGAAGTGTGAAGGGAATACAGATAATTGGTGTGCCTAATCAGTTTACATTTATTATAACCCGTTATTGAGGTGCCTTTGTAAAACGTGATGTTGCCATTATGCAAGTAATTTAGCTTTTGCTTTATCTTCTCATTAAACTCATAAAGTACGGTAACTTAGGTGAGTTTGGAATGAAACTTTAGTTAGCAGCAGCTTGAAACATTGTTTAAGTCATTTAAAAAAAATGTCAGTGATGATCATAAACGGATGGGTTTTAATCTCTAGCAGAAATATAAATATGCTGTTACAATTGAAATGTGCAGTTACAAACACACAGGGAAACTCATTCTTTGTCATACCACAAAACATTCAAAAAACATAAGACTGTAGAGACACATGCAGAACCACTTACGTTATTATTGCGCGTCTCCACGGCAGGAAACTTCCTAACAATAAATTTAACAGCAGACTCCAGGTTCTTGTCAACAAGATAGGAGGGCTTAGCCTTGGGATCGCCGCACGCCTGGAAAGGAGAGGAGAACGGGAGATGAGGAGGGACAGAACCAAGGATGCAGCACCTGCACTGCTTCTACTCAAACACCTGAGCTTTCATCTCTCCTTGTAACCACGCACGGCACATGTGTGGTCACCAGGGACACGTTGGGCCCTTACAGAGAAATCTGGTTTATCCCAGGCTTTGGGGTGAAATAAACACAATGCCAATGTCATTAAGTGACAGTTTTCAGAGGAGAGGCATAGACGTGAGAATGAACACAAACTTGATGTGATGACATGTGCAGTCTAAGTTATAACTTAGATGCACTTAGTACGGTATAGTTAACAGAAAAGCTTTTCAAAGCTGCTGAATTAAGTTTTACTTTTGAGTTTCAAGTTTGGATAAACCAGATTGGGCTGTAAAAGACCCAGCAAGAGCCTGAACTGATCTGTGGTTCTCAGCTCCAGAGCTGTGGAGAAACATTGAAGAGACAGCTGGAGTTACCTGCTGGTTCCAGCATCTCTGCAATCTTTCTTAGTCTAACATTTTAAATATGGTCAATTTTCGGGTTTTGGACTGATGACTAATTAAGAAAAACACGCCATGAACATCACCCTCGGTTACCTTTGATTAGAGATGCACCGATTCTTTCCTGAGCTCATTTCTATTCAGTATGACAGCAAACACCTTTGTAACCTTTTCTCTGAGAAAACTGTTATTCTGTTTGTAATAATGCAACAATGTTTGGTACCAGGAGAATCTCTTTTTTTTTCTTTTTAAATAAAATTTAATTTGTAGCTCACCATCTGCCTTGGTATAATAGGAACTATGCACCGTTGTCTTTTCACAGTGTTGTTTATGAGCTACTGACCTTACGGGCTCAAATTTTTCAACATTGAGATGCAGTTTTCCTACTTGGAAACTTATTGCACCGTTGAAAATGTGTCCCGAGGTTCCCCTTGTACTTATGACTTGTGTATAATAACAAAAGGGAAGAATTTGTACCTTAATGTGTTAGCGGGTGTGTGGATTGAAAGCCTGCAGCTCTTTGGTAAAGTCTTAGTGAATTAAAGTGCCTGGTTTCCAACTCCACCTGTCAGTTTGTCTCAATGATCGGTGCATCTCTAATTGATGCAGATATTCTGCACCACCGTCCGATGTGCCATAAATACATTTTAAATAATCCACGGTGCTAAATTTAATTGAAGATCCATTATAAACAATCAAAAGTTTGCAAAAAAAATATTATCCACAACACTGAGGCTGAGAACCACTGAACGTCTTCCAGATAACGAGAAAGCTTCAGCTTCAAACTGTGTCTGAATGTCTCTCTTACATGGTAGACACAGTCCTGTACGGGGGGAAGACAAGAAGGGGTTGAATGAATCGAGACAGATAAATATTAAAGAAGAAAAAAGAGAACAAAGGGCAGAAAGAGGGGGATGGAAAACATGAGAAAAGAATTTGAGATGAGAAAAGGCAACGAGGCAGAAAGAGAGACACTTATATGGAGGTCGGAGGTAAACTCCTTTGTCAGTGTTTCCTGTCATCTACATACATGAGCAGAATTTTAAGCAAGGTAGTTTAATTATTTCCCTACACCTGCATGGCTGGTTTTATGCACCGCATCAAAATAATCCCCTCTTCCACAGGTGTTGCAGTATCTGACTGCTCTTAGTCTGGCAGGAAGCAACAGCTCATGCATTATGGGTAGTGCGGTCGTGAATGGTGAGGAAGCCGTGTTACATGCATGTGTCATGGACAAGGTCAGTGTGCAACGTTTGTTTTGGCTGCCAACACCAATATAAGTGGAAAAAGTGGAAGAAATCTCTATTTAGAAAGGCCATTAAATTTTAAAATGGGACGATATATGAAATCAACAAGACACAACTATACGGCAAATCCAATGTTTGCATGTTTTTACCTGGAAAAACAAATCTCTGCTAAAAAAGCTCCATTATCCTAGACCCAATACCCCGACCATGAACCTGGATTTCAGTTTATATGGCTCTTAAACATATACGATTAACCATGTGAATTAAAACCTGCATATGCTAGATCATAGGGTAAGCTTTCCCCGACATGTAGCGGCTGACATATTTCACGTGGCTTAAAACACTAAAAACTGAATGAATATAACACCGCAGTAACATCTACGGTTGTGGAAAAATAGAGTGCAGTGAGTGGTACAGAGTAGGAAACAGATACCAACATCACTGCAAATAAAAACATCACTTTTTAATGTATAGACTAAGTTAAACAAATTATTTCACTGCTAATGTTGATGTTGCTGTTTTGCTGGATTTTATAAGGAAACTAATCTTAGCTGCAGGCATTTTGCACTCGGCTATAAGTCAATATGGCGTGGAAACTGGTGCAAGTGTTAAACAGGATTAATAGACTAGAAAAATGAACGGGATAGGAATAAGGAGATCCACAACAACACAAACCAACACAGTCTCTGCATCGTACCTGCTACTTTTACGTCTTTTAGCTGAGCCGGTTAACCAGCTGCAAAAGCAGCAGCTGGCTTGTCCAGCTCTAAAAGTGTCTGCAACACAGTCACCACTGCAGAATCTAAGGCACAAATCACTCGGACACTATGGAGCATCTAGACACGGAAGAAAAAGCAAAGCACACAACACTGACGTGGTTTTCAATAAATGACAGAGACCTTGCGTCTCAGCTTGTTTCCTTGTTCTTTTTTTTCCCCAATTTCTCTCGGGCCTGATCAGATCTCCAACGTCAACAGCCAACGATGCTCATGATCAATGTCTCTAGGTGTTTTAGTGACAGCTTTGGGCCAAAGAAAATCCAATTTTTGTTCAAGAGGGAGACTGAATTTTAATGAGTAACAAGGAATCAAGATGCAATTGTGTGCAACTGCAACCACACGAGCCTTGCTGTTCTGCTAACGCTGCACTCCTCTGACGACAACATCGCTATCCTGCCCTACAAAATACACTCGGCTCCATGTGAGCCGCTAAAATGTAGTTACCCTCTGACTCACGCCGGGAAACTGTGGAGAAGAAAAACATGATCCCATTACTATGCAACAGAGACATGTATGAGGTAGTTGGCCGTGATTTAGCCCAAACTCAAAACTAAAGATAACTACTGTTTTCCTTTTATGAGCTGCAGGTACCGCAACAATCTGCCTTAGGACACTATGACTCTATAACCATCTAATTAGAGAAAAAATTATCTGTTTACCAAGTAGACCTGGGGGGACGATTTGTGATTTAATTAGTTTGTTTAATAGTTGTTGTTGGGTTTTTTTTTTTAATCAATCTGGAAAAAAAAACACTTAATAATTCTCACCCTACTGAAGTACTTTTAGGGGTTTTCAAACAGTGGTTAAGAGAAAAAAAATCTGTAATATTCACATATGAGCTGATAATATACACGTTTTCTATAATGTGAGGAACTACCAATAAATAAATAATTTGTGGTTCCTAGTCTGAATGTGATGCTACAGCACCTGACAAGTTAAATATTAAACAGTCACTTCCTCTTCCTCAAAATTATATTACAGGTTATACTGACATGGTTTCAATGAAAACCTCAAGGCATTAAGTCTTTTACTAACATTTAATCAGATTTCCTTTGAATAATGTTTAGAGTGTACAGTTTTTTATACATGAATTATCACTGATGGGCTAAAACAAACTTGAATAAAGTACTATAGTTGTCTCTAAAGTACAGAGGAGACCTGGATGACCCTTTTCTAGCTAAAGCCACACCAGTTCAGTATTTTGTTAGTTCATTAGGTCCTAACTATAGTGTTTAATAAACTGTTATTACTCATTTTACTTTCAGCAGCAAATCACAAACACAGAGCTGCTTATCATCTGGAGAACTAATGGCATCTATTAAATCATGTTCTACGGTGTGGGATGGTTCAGTAGGGCGTCAGTAAGCTGGCTGGGGTCGGGTGAGGGCTGACGGGGGGATGAATGAAAGGAAGGTGCAGTGAATGAGGGGAGAGGGCATGACAGTAAGCTGAAAACCATTAGTGGTCAGGGAGGAGTGAGGGGCGGTTGCCTGGATACCCGACCAGACCTCAGCTTCACCTCCACCATCACTTCAACACTCCGGGTAGCAATAACCAGCTGATCTCTCTGAGGGTCTCCACACTGACTGACATGTGGCAGAAGACCACGGCATACATGATGGCAGGCCAGGGAAACATGCAACTACAAACTAATTACCACTGCTAATTACTGGATGCGATATTTGAGTCTGCCGCAAACCCCCTCCCTGAGGGAAACCCATTTTTATCTGTCATTTTCTCACAGTGTGAACCCTCTCGTTTTCACAAGGAGGGATTAACTGTCAGGAAGAGAGAAGAGAGCGCTGAAGAATGGACGGTCTCATGTGATTAAAAACAGAACCACTTGAGAAGCACTAAAACCTGCTCAGAGCTGGCTGGATGCCTGGACCGCCCACTGGCAACACTGTGAGTGTCTTCACTCACTGTTTGGCACTCGGCCACTTTATTGTACTTGTTCCCTACTTAAATACTTTGGAACCAATGTTGGGACTTCAACATAAATAAATAAATAAATAAATAAATATATAATGAAAGGCCAAACAATTGATTTTGGAGGTAAACTCAGAGTAACGTTAAAGATATCAGCACGATTGATTTCTTAAAAAAAGAAAAAAGGTATAAATCTGAAATTGTACTGTGCTGTGTGTAACTGGAAACCTTCACCTTATGGCCTATACTAAGCATAAAATGTGACCAAAGTTATTATAGTTAAGTTTAAAATTAAAACTAAGAGTGAAAACATAATCTTAACTGAAATAAAAATAAAAACAAGATTTTTATAAAACTAAAATGAACAATACAAAGGTAACTAACGGAATACAATTGCAGATAATATTCACTTTGTTTTCATCTTGTGCCTTGCTTTTTTCATGTTTGTGGCCTCATTGTTATAATTTGTTGTTTTTTTTTAATTCTAATGTCTCAAAATAAAGAATGAAAGGATTTTTTTTTTACTGAAGGACATTCTTGATTGTTTCATTCTAGATTTTAGTTGTAAATATCTGAGTCATTACCTCAAAAACTAAAACTAACCAATTTTTCTGAACTAAAACCCAATTAAACTACTGATGCACTCATTAAACTACCTAAAGCTAAACTAAAATAAATCAAAGACATTTAGAAATGAAAAAAAAAGAAATTGCCAACTATTATAACTCTGGTTGTGATTGGCAACTTTAAATTAGCGTAACACAATAACACAGGAATTGTGAAAGATTACATTATAGTGTTTTTATTTGCAAATCAAGTTCACTTATCAATCAGAATTAGCGTTTTATAATTACAAACTTTTTCACAAATTAGATTTTACTTTTTGGCAAAGCTGACTTGCTGTTCATCTGCTGTACTAATAACATTAGAATACTGTTGAGGAAGGGTGTGAGCCAGTTGCAACTAAAGACCAGAGTGTTAAGAAGTTGTTTGTTTCAGAAACTGTTTGAATTACTTTTTTTTTTTTTTAAATAAAACAAAAAACTAATCAGCATGGAGTGGCAAGAAATTCACCAGGAATTCTAGCCAGTTCCATCTTAAGTGAAGGCAAGTTTTGGCTGCATCGTTGACTGCAGTAAAAGCTCAGCTACTGAATACTGTTGTTATCTGGACCAATCAGTGAACTGCTAAGTCTTTTACAACAGTTTCATCACGTATGGTTCTCCATATGAGTAGTAAATTATAAAAAACAAAAAACCTATAAATGCTGACTTGAATTCCTGGAGTGCTGAGTGACAGAAAAAACACTTTTTCCTTTAGTTTCCTCAACATTATTGGCCATTTATTTAGTTGTTTTATTTCGCCGCAATTTTTTTTTAAATGACTCAACTATACGAACAAATATTTTACTTTTGCACACTTGTTGACTTTCCACAAAGCTGACTTAATGCAATGCTAAAATTATTACTATTATTATTAAGTTTATAATAAAGAATCATGACCTCCAGAAAATCAACAGAGTGTGAAACAAGAAGATTCACGTTACAATGCAGTTGGGTGCACTTGAGTTGTATTGATCAGGTCATGCGTAATAGTTTTAATAGACGTATTCCTCCATGGTCACCTGCCAACCCTTCATTCTGGTTCATGCTGCAGAAATATAAAAGAATGGGACCAGTATCTCCATCATCTTACATTAAGACAGGACCAATGTGTTTGTCACATGTCTGAAACCCACAGACCAATAAAAAGGCCATGGACAAACAAAAAGTTGTAAAGTTGCAGTTCTAAAAATGGTTGCAAAACTAAATTAAACTGTCAGTTTTGGTCCTAATGAGAATATGAAGCAGTTAGTTTTTTAAAACAGGAGCGTTCTTGTTTTGCAGCATCCACAGAGCCCTGTGTTGTCATTACCTCTGACGTGTCCTTGCTGCCAGTCAGGATATCCTTGTTCAGTATTGCTTTGACTACAATGGTAGTTAAAGAATTTAAAAAAGTTATATCTTGCTAAAAACAATGTATGTATATAATAGCTACACAAATTAAGCCAAACATTTTATATTTAAATGCCAATTCCACAGGTGGAAATGTAACCACCTTTTAATTGTTAGACGTTACTGGCAGTGACAAAAAAAATGTTTGCTTTGCAGACAAGGAAAAAAAAATGTTTATGTTAATGCTGTAATGTGAATAAATGAATAAATACACTGAATCTGCAGAGCAGGTTGGTAAAACTGACGATGAATGGAGTCCAGCCTTACTCTCAGCGTTACAGATTCAGACATGGAAAGGAGTGAAGTACGAGGGAGAGGAGCAACAAATCAGTACAGGTAGCCAGGAAGAGGTCGGGAGAGGGGAGGAGGAAGAGGAGGAAGAGGAGGAAGAGGAGGCGTCTGAGGGAAGGTGAAGGGGAGGGGTTTCATCAGTGGAAGGTGATAAATTTTGCAAACCTTCCAAACTTGTCCTTGCTGCATAGGAGAGGGGGGAAGCATTGGAACGGAGAGAAGAAGAGAAGAAATCAAAACAAAGAGCCCACCCAGACAAACTGATCAATGGGCAACACACACACACACACACACATTCACAAACATCCACACACAAGTCTGAAAACAACTGGTGTCATTCAGGTGTTTTCCACAGATCTAATATTTTACACAGGGAAAACCCTTTGGGCACGTCTTTTCAACACACACACGCACACACACACACACACACAAAAGAGACATGCTGCGGAAACATTTTATCACATTAACAATTGAACTGACGCACGCCGTTCTTGAAAGCAACACAAAATGTATTTATCCACACCAACGCACGGAAACACTGAAAATATAACATCCATTTTGAGAGCGTGGAAAAAAGATAATATGGCTGGCACTGTGGCTGGAGGAAACTAGCGCCTCACACAAAATATTTTAGACAAAAGTTGGGCCCCTGCAGTTTTTACTGGTTGCAATAGCGCTCCACGTTTGTGCTTCACGGTGGTTGCCTAGTAACTGTAAGAGAAACGGGCACTTCTGACGCTGTAATACAGTTTATCGTGTTGTAGCTCCATGGATGTGCAGCAACACGAGTCGATGATTCTTTGCATAGTTTCCAGCAATGCTGGTTTACCCCAGGCTAAGTAAAGTTTAGCCCGAACTAGGTTTAGCCTGGTGATGAAATGGCAGGAGGAAGGATTAAATGCGTGGATTAGTGTTGGTGCAAAATACTGAGCCCTTTGAGCTGATAAAGGCCTACGGCGCCAATTATAATTCTACTTGGTTTATGTAGAATATGAGCAGAGATAAATATTTGTATATATGCTGGAACTTGTCATGTGAAATGTCTTAAGAGCCGCTGTTTGACTTGTGGGTTCATCCTTAGACTTCTGCTCTGGGACTCAAATGTTGCACTGGAAATGAAAAATAAATTAAACAATCTACCATTTTGAGGAAAATGTTTTCCTTTCTTGTATTTTGAAAGACTATCCACTTTTATACATTATGAAAATACATTAAATCTGCCTAATGTCACAGTGCTTGTTAGATTTTTGAGTTCTCATTTCTGTAGTATTTTTTTAAAGAAAAGATTAGTAGTATGAATTATGAAGTATTAATTAGTTAGTTAATTAGTTTAAAAATAAACATATGTCCTTTTAATTTTCAACTTAGATGATGTTTAATGAGATGTCAGTATGATCTGTCTCAGTACTGATGTTGCAATTTCATTATTTTCTAAAGAATTACGTGTAATAGTTAACACAACTTACAAGTACAGTTGCATAGAAACTGCACAAACCTACATATGCTATTCATATACATATACTGTTTTCATTATGCAACTTAAAATGTAAATCCCCCTTTATTCTTGAAAGTACAGACGTAAGAAAAAATACTGTGCTTTACTGAGTATTGCTTTAGTTCATATCATGTGACCTAATGTGTTTTTTAAGAAGAGGATATGTATTGTATTCATAGACCTTCATGCTTTAGGAGGCGAGGCTTTGCCCTGACCAACATGGCGGCTGCATTAACACGCTGCTTTAATAACCAGCACTGAGGTCACAGGTTGTGTCTAAAATCACCCCCCCTCCAATTAACTGTGGAGTATTACAAATACTCAAGAGTTACTGTGGTGTGGAGGTTTGTAGCAGAAATTACTTTCAGATTTTACTAACATTTTGCATGTGGTTGTCTCAAGCAGCTAATGCACTTGTGCAATACCGGTATACAAAAAGATATAATGCCGACCACCTTATGAAGTGCACTATGTTGTAAGTAAGGGGTGATTTTGGATCCAAATGATAACATACTTTATAAGTATCTATTACATGGGTCATCAGTCAGTCTTTTTTTTTTCCTGTAAAATTCTTCAGCTCAATCCAGCCCTTGGTCACTGTTTTTGTGTGTTAATGAATAAGGACTTGCATCGTGATTGATTGCACATGTTAATGTTTTTGTAATGCACCCTTCCTTCCTCCTTGGTTTGTACCATCAGCATGAACAGTGTTCTTAGCCATTACCAGAGGAATTGATTACCTTGTACTTTCACCACCACTTTTCAGCACATGATTCATATAGTTTCCCTGAATTTCAGATGGTTACAGCAAAGTGTCATTATTCGTGTACACCATCTAAAAAGTTGTTTTTTGTTATTCATACAGTCACATAACTGCTGTTGTCATCTCAAAAAGAGGAAGGGAACTTTCGCCTTTAGTTTTTCAACAGCAAACCAGTAACAAAACAGTCACAGCTGATAAGGTCATCGATTTTTTTCATTCAGGGTCATTCTTGCCCAAATGAAAGTTATTTTTCGTGAACCTGCTTAGAGAAAACAAAGATTACTACTTTTTATTCCTTTTTTGACGGGGATTGTTAGTTTGGCGTTTAGTGTGTACACACATTGAGTATCAAGGTCAAATATGAAAATCAATATCCGGCCAGCCCATCCTCACTCTCACTGTGGCGTCATATTGTTTAGAGATTTTCCACAGGATAAAATGTTCAATGTTTTATCAACGCAAAGCATTAAAGCCATGTCCCCTTAAATAAACTGGGATTTTTAAAACATTGGTAAGGCTGTAAGCAATCTTTACTTCAAAAACTATAGGCTAACTATGAAGATTGGAATTTGACTTGATGCTTGACACGCTACAGTTACATATATTACGTGTTGTTGGTAAATAGTGTTGATGTTCAGCTCTTCAGCTCCACAGCAAGCTGGCGTAAAGACACTACATACAGAGCCAGGATGATGACCTGGATGTACAAAGCTCTACTTTCAGTGAGTTGGTTACAAACAGTAACAACTGGTCAATTGTCTGATGTGCTGAGTTTCTCCCCAACATGCAGAAGGAACACAAAAGAAAAAGAAAAGTTAAGGAAAGTAGACAGAGAGAAAATGAGTGAATTACCAATCACATAAGTCACTACATTTTACAACCATAATTTACTACCGTAAGTAAACCTGAGCTAAATATTGCAGGTATTTCCTGTGCTGTTTTTATAACAGATGAAAAATTCAAAACTCAGATTGGAATTCCTGTATAGTATATTTCAGAGCTAAAATTTCAGTATATTTATGCAGGATCACAGTTTGAGAACAGATTAGGAAAAACAAATCCACAAACGTGCAATCAAAGCCAAGAGAAGATAAAAGTCTGCAGGTTTTTTTTCAATCCAAAAGACAGGTGACAGAACCGGTCCGGCCCGTCTAATCACCTGTCATAGCCTTAACTTTAAAAGCAAACCTGAATACTCCTCTGTGAAGTTCTACAACTCAATTGATCTATTAAAACCAAAACTGTATTAATAGTTTAGCCCAAAAACTACCCCCCCCCCCCCCAAAAAAAAGTTGACAACTTTGCATTCAGACCACAAGAAATAAATGAATGAAGGTTTACCCTAATCTAGCGTCATAAAATTTAAAAAAACTGAGGAAGAAAAGGGCCCCAGGTAATGAAGTGTGCTCTTCGATAAATATCAAACTTATTTTTCTCTTTTACTTTAGTAAGTAGTTAATTATGTTTAATTGCCCCCTCCATGCAGTATACAAGTATGTTAGCCAATGACCACTTCTGGACCAAAAAAGAGAGAAAGAATTTGGAGGGAGTTTATCTCAAGAACACAGTAGTTGTAACATTTTGGTTGCAAATAGCCAGCAATGGAGAGAAAATACTGATCTGAAATAAATCTCTTCCAAGGAAAAAATAAATACTGGCAGACAAAACTCGAGAAGAAAAACTTCTTAAGACTGATGATACTGGTTTCTAAAAAAAAAAAAAAAAAAAAAGGAGGCTTGTTGAGTTATTACTTATAAATATTGGTTGTAACTGAAATGTGCACTAATATGTAATGCAAAATAATGTTTTGTTTATGAAAACAATTAAATCTAATTTTGAGGATTCATTTGTCTCCAATAAAAACAAACATTCAAATTGTTAAAATTAAATAAGCGCAAATGTATCTGAACCTTCTCCCTGAGACGTATTTATCTTCACATTGACTCACGCGGGACAGAATGCATTCCTGAGAAGTCCTTAGTGACATTTTAAATACTTTACTGCAAGATAAGTTGGAGCAGAGATGCATTTATTTTTATTATGGCGCTTATAATGAATAAATCTGACAAGCTGCCAAATAGTCATCATCATCATGTCGTGTAACGCAGACATGCTTGAATAATAAAGCATTAAAAAGCCTCCCAAGTGCCGTGTCTAGCCAACCTGGCATACCCGTCTGGAAGCCCGTCCTGCTGAGAGTTCAGAGCATCGCTAGACGCTTCACATACGGGACACTTCTGATTGGGATCATGACCAATTTCAAATGTTAACCTACATCACTCTGACTTTGGAGACTGGATTGTTAGCAAGGTTTGGGAGGAAAAAACCAAAACCAAAACACTGTTAGCGCTGTATGCAAGACAAAGTAAGATGTTAGCAGTCCCGCTGGCTGTAAAAGTAAGCACAGCAAACTAAAACTTGCAACTAAACCATTATTTAAAGTTATTAGGAAAGGATATTAAGATAGTAAGTGATATGCAATGAGTGAATATGTTTCAGGGGGAAAGACTACTGCTGTCATCTTGGATGATAGTATTGTTAGTGGCACATGAATTATTCTCCCAAAGGTAGAAACCAAACAACTATCTCTTTAAGAATCATTAAAAGATGCAGAAAAACATTAATGGTTTAAATCCAATTTTCTCCTGATACTAAGATTGAGCCAACAGATTCAATCACTAATTACTGTCCGGATAGTTTTATTTCTAGCTTTGGGATGCAGTCGATATTAGATGTTGGAATGTTTTCTAATATTAAAAGGGAAAAGGAAGCACAAAAGAAACAAACAAACAGCAGTTTAGATTAGAAATGTTTAGAGGGTTTATGGTGACACAGCTCAGGATAGATGTGAAGATGATGGGACTGGCTGAAAGAAAAGGGAAGGAAGGAGGAAGGGAGGGAAGGAAGGGCATGTTAAGAAGAGTAATCAGAGGAACAGATCTCACTGGCGTCTGACTGCTCACACTGTCTTCCAGTTTGCATAGAGCAACAATACACATGTCTTCAAAGTCTAATACAACTTTTACATGTGCCACATTCACCGTTTTCCAAAACCGTTACTCATTCTCTGACATTTTAGTTGAGCATAGTAACAGCAAAAAGGTGCTTTCACACCGAAATACAGGCTTCAAGTACAAAGACCGACTCAAAAGCCAAGGACAAGAAACAGTATGAGCTTTCAGACTGTTTAAATTCTAATCTGGGCCCATTAAAACTTGGTAGGACATGACTAAACTCTTTGACTCTCTCTATTTTTTTCATCACAGATGCCCATGTAAAAACGCCCAACCCGCACAAACAGACCCATTACTCTTTTCCTCCCACACAATGATGACTTGCTTAAAAACAAAGCAACACATCTAATAGTAACATTAGTAAATGTTTATGTCCCTGTGCCTACGGGCCTGAGCAGCAGATGTCTTCTTGATGCGAGTGTTGCAGTGGGCTTCATATATTAATTTATATACATTTGTTTGAGATTATTTGTTAAGTGATGAACTGTACGACCACGTCTCCTGAAGTCGCCATCCTGTTCACGCTGCTTCCCATTAATCTGGTGGCCACTAAATACATTAGTACCATATCTGAATGAGCGCCATTCAAGTTATTCTGTAACAATTTAGCAATCTATCTGATGGGGTCAGGTAACATATACATGTCAGTTTTGAGCAATCAAAAAGATGAATGTCTATCAGCAGAGGGTTTATTTGACATATGGTCATCTTTTCAGAGGAATCTGAGAGATCGCTTGAGATGGGAATTATCTAATCCGGTATCGGTATCAGGGGGTCGATCCTGACGTAATTTTAGATATTGGAATGACAACATCAAATAAAAAGGGATAAATTAAAAATAAAAGTCAAACCTTCAAGCTTTTAGTGCTGAAATGGCCCTAGTAGATTTTTTTTCAACTCTCTCTCTCTACCCCTTTCCCTTTTCATAAGTGTGTAATATATATATATATATATATATATATATATATATATATATATATATATACACACACATACACTTATATACAACATACACAAACTTCTAACTGCATCTCTGGAGATTGCATTATTAAATAAATTAGGAAAGAAATGGCTGCACTATCTAAATGCTGCTCCTTTATTATGATAAATAAAAAAAATCCATGATTTTTTAAACAAACAGCATCTTAATGCCTTTGTAAAGCACTTTAAATGCCTTTTAGGGCTTTTTCAACCAACTCAAAATTGGTGCTAGAGCCAGTTCCCCACAGGTTCTACAAAGAACCAGCTTTTCCACTGGCCGGAGCATCTGAGAGCCAGAACCCTACGGTCTTTACTACATCAAAGTGGAAGCAGGAAAACTGTCAAATGAGTGCAAAATCAGAACAACAACAATGTTATTGTCATCATATATATATAAATATAACACTCAGCAAAAAATTATAAATCTCCTAATTCTTTGAAAAATTTCAAAGATAAAATAATAAGACATTATTTTTAGCTGTTTAGCTAGTATTTGCCCAAACATCCCTGGGATGCTCTTTTTATACCAAACCATATTATTGAAAGTGCGGCCCATTAAACTTATTAGTTGTGAGAAGCACCCTTCATTATATTCTATTTTTTTCAGTCGGGCCCAAGTTGTTGCAGGTATAAACTAAACATTAAGCATTTGCTATCGAACATTTATCTACAACCCCAAAGCATGAAAAGTGTTTAAAGCAATAAGTGCAGTTCACATTTAGGCTGACAGTTTTAATCACCGCAAGCTGAAACTGTCTAATATCATAGCAGTTCTATGTACTATGTTTTCATTTTCTGTTGAGAATCACATCTAAATTATTTTCAAAACCATCCTATACTTCATAATTTATATAGCATGCCTTTTGAAAAGAAAAGGTTTGTGGTTTGTTTGTTTTTTAATACGCATTTTCACAGTATGTGTGCATACACTCACCGGCCACTGTATTAAGTACGCCTGTTCAGTTGCTTCTTAGCACAAATAGCAAATCAAGCAAGCTCATGGCAGGAACTCAGGGCAGCAAGGCTTGGAGACAAGACAACTTACTGAAGTTCAAACCGAGCATCAGAGGGGAAGAAAAGGACTTTAATAAATTTTGAACATGGCATGGTTGATGTGGCCAGGCAGAAACTGCTCATCTAATGGGGTTTACAGAGAACGGTCAGGAAAAAAGCAAATAACCAGTTATTACCAGCAGCTATCTGGATGGAAATTCCTCATTGGTGCCAGAGTTAGAGGAGAATGGGCTGACTGGTTTGAGATGACAGGAAGGAAATACTAACTTAAATAATTACTATTTATTACCAAGAATGCCATTACAACACATCCAACCTTAAAACAGATGGGCTACAACAACAAAAAAGCCACACGAGTGCTGCTCCTGTCAGCCAACACAAGGAAGCTGAGGCTAGAATTCACACAGGTCTCACCAAAATTGTACAACACAAGATTGGAAAGTGTTGCATGTTCTAATGAGTCTGGATTTTAGCTTGGACATTCAGATGGTAGGGTCAGAATTTGGCGCCGACAACATAAAACCAAGGGTCTATCCTTGGTGGCAGTGTTATAGGATGGGAGATATTTTCCTTGCACACTTTGGGCCCATTAATACCAACTGAATACCACTTGAACAACACAGTGGATCAGATTGTTGTCCCTGACCCTGTCCGTCCCTTTATGGCCACAGTGTACCCATCCTCTAATGGCCATTTCCATCAGGATAATCCACCACGTCTCAGAGCGGAAATCAACTCAGACTGATTTATTCAACATGACAATGAGTCCACTGTACATCCATGGCCTCCACAACCACCAACAGAGCATCTTTGGGATGTGGTGGAACAAGAGTCACATAATAGACGTGTAAATAACAAATCTACAGCGACTGCAGGATGCTGCCGTGTCAATCTGGACCAGAATCTCTGAGGAAAAGCCTCTTACACCTTGTTGAATCTATCTTGAATCTAATCTTAAGAACTAAAGCAGTTCTGAAGGACAAAAAAAAGGTCCAACCCAGTACAAGTAAGGCGTACCTAATGATGTGGCTGGTGAGTGTAAACGTAGCACAAAAAGTAAGGACAAATGTCTTTTTGTTGGTTTATTACTTTGTTGTAACACTGCTTCTTCGCAATAAATCATATATTATTGGAAACTCTTGTTTTATGTCCCTTAAAATGCTGACACATTTTTGAAGAGAATGCATGTTTGGGTTGAGCAGCAGAGTTGAGTATGTGTGCTGTACACATGGAGAATGGCCAAAGCTCTCCCAATGCATTTTATTCTAATAGTGACTCCTGTTTGGTGTCATTAATGGGATCAGATTTGCACAGACTCATATCCGGCACTTTAAAAACCTCATGTTGTACATTTTTGCTTGTACATTTTCTCTCTTTTCATTATATATTTGCTCTTATATTGTATTGCACCAATCACCACAACAAATTCCCTGTGTGTGTTTAACAAACTTGGCAATAAACCTTTTTCTGGTTCTGATTCTGAGATGATTGAAGCCTGAATACATAAGACAAATTGAGAATTTAACAATCCATATTTTTCTCTGTACAATAACTCACATCTGCATGACAGGTGAATAATTAATTTTTTGTTTGTTTTGTTTTTGGCACATTATTTGTGTGTGTTTCTGTTTCACTTTGCATAGACTTACACTCTTTTCTATAAATATATTAAACTTATTCTTCATATATGTTTTTCATCTTAGTTATTTTGTACTTTTGTGTTGCAGTTTCTATATTGTGTTATTTCTATACTGGTCTGTGAACAATCAGGGGCCATAAATCAAAGGGAAAGAAACAGGCTTTCCAATAGTATAAGATGCATTGCCAAGAAGCATTAACAACAAAGACATTATACATATTTATATTGATATTTATATAGAGAGAGTTCTGTTTCATGTAATACAAGGTAAAATGAGTTCAGTCACCATTTTTGAGGTTTGGCCATATTGTGAAAGATGATTTATATGTCCATTAATAACCAGGTGTGTATAATCCAGGTGCCATAAAGTAAAAGTTGTTCCAACCAATCACTAAACCAGCTCCTCTGCAGGTAGATGGTAGGTCCGGTCGTTAGTGAAAACACCTGTGTTAAATGTACTGGCTGATCCACAGGTATACTGTATGTTTTAATGAGCAAATATCAGCTTAATGTAAAGAAGATTATTTGACTAATGGTGCTTTGAGACTGACTCCATTTCAAAATTGGTCTTAATTTAAGATTGATTCAAAAACTATTTTTGATTTTGTTAAAAAAAAAAAAAACAACATTAAAGCACATAATCCAGGTGCCATAAAGTAAAAACGCTGCCATGTTTCTGGAATCAGCCTGTACATTTAGAACAGGGGTTTTCACTAACAACCTACCATCTACCTGCAGAGGAGCTGGTTTAGTGATGGTTGGAACAACTGGACTGGTTTTTACTTTATGGCATTTGGATTATACACCTCTGTTAATAGCAACTAATAATTACTTTTAGAACCAAAATAGGTTAAGCTGCTTGTTTCACATTAATGTAGATGCAGGTGTGAGCTGCTGCCTGCAGCCTGGTGGTCAGACCCCCAGGAAGAGCTTCACCCCCGGTCTGGTCTGGTCTGGTCTGAGACTGACGGGGCTGCAGCTGCTCACAGACCCGGGTCTCAAGCCTCATTTATGGTCCGCGTTAAATCGACGCAGAGCCTACGCCGTACGGGTACGCGGCGACGCGCACCATACGGCGTAGTCTCTGCGTCGGTGTAACGCGGAACCATAAATCAGCTCCAGCAGAGACGACGCCCGAGCGAAGCCGCCGCCATTACCAGTCGGCGTTAGCCCCGCAGCAGGCCTGAAGGTTGGGCGATTTCACCACCTTTTACGTGCAGTTGTGCTTCCTAATTGCTAGACCGAGAGTAACCCCTCCCGGCCAGTGCCTCAGCCTGTGATTAACCCCCTTTTAAACAGGTTTATTCGGTAAACCCGGCGGCTCTTGACGGCTAGCGCCCCATGCTAACGCCGTGCTAACAGCAGAGATGCTGCGGGACTGGTCCGGGGGTTTAAGTCACATTAAACGCACATTTTAGTATTTTTATGATTGAACCCCACCAGGGGTGTATATATGGTTCGGTGGTTGGTACTTCCACGGCGGTCCCGCCCATATTCCCCAGGTTTCAGAGGTTTTCCTGCAGCAGCAGCAGCCTCCCCTCTCCTCACCGACAGACACGAGAGTGTGCGAACCTTTTTGATATTGTAAACCCGGGTCAACATCCCGATGCCTCTGTCGTTGAGGATGGTGAGTTTCTCGGCCAGCTTCTGCTGGCTGGGCTGGATCACTCCCCGAGACATCTTCCTGATCGTCCTGATCTCCGATCTCCGATCAGGGAAATGATCTACGATCTCCTGCCTCTGGTCCGAAAGAGAGGGATGAGAGAGAGGGGAATGCCGGGGTTTGTTGGGTATTAGATGTGGCCCATGTTAGATATCCTCGGACAGCAGCTTCCTGTACTCCACCCCGCTGTCTCCCTGGTTTGTGTTTTTTTCTCTCCCAGGGATGAGAGGAGTTGTCCTGGTTTACAACGGAGCTGCGCTGCCTTCACGGGCCCTCGGGAATCAGGACACCCTCTACAAATATTACAGCATTTTTCATATTACCATAATTAGTGAACTGATACATAGTCCTGCCACAGAAATTATTAAAAAAAATAAACCCCATAGAGTGAAGCAAACCACCTAAAAATAGGTGTAAAAGAGAAAAACCACCACTCACTAAAACATAAAAAAAGACACAAAATGATTTCCTTATGTAAAACAAAGGCATGTAGAGATGCAACATTTGATTTGATTTGATTTATTTTATTTTTGAACATGTAAAAAAACAAAAAAAAACAACACTTCATGAGAAGTTTAAGAAAACCAAACAAAAAAAAAACAACAAAGAATTTCATCCTTTAAAACTAGTTATCTTAATTTACATGTGTAGAAAAAGGAGTAGGATGAAGTGTAAACTTATTTAGTCCTACTCCCATTCACTGATCATTTAACCTGTATTTATAAATATTCACACACTGAACCCACACTGCTAAATAACGGTATTATTATTATTATTATTGGTATATACTGTAATTATACTCACACACGTACTTGTACATGCATACATACATACTTACATATAGTTGAATATTTCTATATATTTGTAGTATGCCCATATGAATATTTATATAAATATACTTATTTACACTATACTATATACATATATATATACACACATACATATACATACATACTCCTGTCTATACACATGCAACATTTCTACATGGAAACTGAATAGTTTGCAGAAAATTTAACATGATCCAAACCTAAGGCACGAAAAATAAAATGTCTGTATAATGAACACTGTGAAATAAAAATAAATAAGTGACACACACAAATAATACGATTCCAAACAGCTAAAAAAGAGCTACAAAATTCCCTTAAATACACACAGAAGATGAAGATCAAAATAAGACACAAAAAAGAAGGAAAAAAAACAACAAAGAGATGCAAACCACAACGAGAACATTGATGGTTAAGATAAGAGATAAGATAAGATTATCCTTTATTTCTCCCTCAATGGGGAAATTCACTCCTCTTGGTTACCAGATGATGCAAAATTAAACTGAAATGAGCCTTAAAAAAACTGAAGGATAATAGACAATGAGACATAAAATGTAATAATATGAGATTAAATCACAATACAAAAAAAATCAAATGCTAAAATGATCAAAAGTGGACCACATAGCAACTTTAAATAATTGTAAAATGCTATAATGAGACATGGCATTAAGAACATTCTTGCAAACTATTTGCAATGTACAGATTTAAAACACAAAGCAAATACAAATCACCTCTACAGATTCTGACATTAGTTTATTTCTCGTTACACAATTTTTCTGTCAGTAGTATAAAATGCCTTTTACACGTCTGTGCCCAGGGACCTCAGACTTGTATCTGCACTGATGTAAACTACTAAAGAAGCAAACATATACTGCTATTTTACAGTGGGCTGAAACAGTACAATTTACTTTTTTTCCCGAGTCCTTGAACGCCTCACATTGTTGACGCAGCTTCCGACTCCAGCGTCAGTTCTGTCAAAACCAAACCCAAATCCTCTGTCGATGCTTTTTGCACTCGTTTTCTTCTCGTAATCAACACTTTTGTTGTAATAATGTTATATTTTAAATTAGGTAATTTGATTCGTTGCAGGATTTTTGCTTTGAATATGCACTTTTAGAAAAGGTGGGTGCCACAAGCAGGAAAGTGTCTGTTATTATAAGACAATAATAAGATTTGATTCTTATATTGTGTACAGCTTTATGTGGTATTTTCAGCACGGGATTTGACACTTTTTCATAAAATGGTGTAACATAGAAAGTCAGTGTATGTACAGCACTCAAATATCATGTCAGTGTGTAAAATTGTTAGGATTACTCTTGATTTGGTATGTTTTGTGATTGCAGTATTTCACATGCATCCTTTTTATTACACACACTCCTGATGTAATCTATGTTTCATTTTAGCTCTGTAAATCCAGGTGTGATGCATTCGCTGGCTCAGGAGATCCAAGGCTTCTCCAAAGCCCGGCTGAAGAAGCAGGTCACACATGTGACCACGGTGATGGGCAGGAGGCTGGTGGAGAGGAGGAGTGATGGAGGAGAGGAGGAGGTGCAGGAGCTGCAGGTGCAGGAGCTGCAGGGACAGGGATGTGGATTTGTACAAGATGAAAGTCTAGACCTTCAAGTTGGAGTTGTCAGGCCCTTCCTACTCCTGGGTAATATATATTCCAATGTATTGTCACCACCAGTACTCGAGTTGTAAAAAAAAATCAGGGGGGATGGTGGATTTTATCATATGGGGACAGATAATTTGTGCTGATTACAAATAATATAATATATTACAAATAATAGCAGTGACCAAAACACCTGCAGAAATACTGCAGGAATGACATAGCAGCAGTTAAATGCAGCCTTCTGTAAGCTTTAAATATCCACTGGGCTTACATCAAATACATCAAAACACAACAATAAAAAGCAGTTTTCTGAACTTATCAATATGACTCTGTCCTTCACAGGATAAGTAACATGGATCACTGCAAAAACTAAAAATCTTAACAAGAATATTTGTCTTATTTCTAGTTAAAATGTCTCATTTTAGTATAAAAAATATCCCATTACACTTAAAACAAGACTCATCACTGGAAAAAACAACAATTTTCACCTGTTTCAAGTAGATTGTCACTTGAAATAAGTAGAAAAATCTGCCAGTGGAACAAGATTTTTTTGCTTGTAATGAGAAGATACATCTTGTCCCACTGGCAGATTGTCCTACTTATTTCAAGTGAAAATGTACTTAACAGGTGAGAATTGTCAAATAAGTTATTTTTCTGGTGTTATTTTTCTGTTGATGACTCTAAATGTTGAAATAGCAGTAAAACCACATTCATTGATGAAATGACATAAGGGATGGAAAGGGGGGATGGCAGTTTTACTGGGGGGATGATTTGGACCGTTTTTATTTCAGGAGGGGATGCCATCTCCCCTCATCCCCCCTCAACTCCAGTACTGATAATACATATGCCAATGTATTGTCACTACTAATGTTGCTCGGGAATGGAGATGCTGAAATACGTAGTTGTTGCTGAATACTGTACAAGAATCAAAATAAGCTAGGCAGCCAAGGAAAAGTAGTAAAACTCTTGAAAACTATTACTAAAACGATTTTTCTGCTTTAATTTGTCATAAAATGGGATCTGATCTTCATCCAAGACACATTAAAGGACAAACAACATTGTACTAAGTTGATAACATGCAAACAATTACATTTTCTTGCATCTTTATAGAACAACACATTTGTTCATTCACAAGGGTTCACTTACTGAAAATGTAAGGGACCCTTGGAGGTTTATAGCTGGTGTGTAGTTCTGTCCAGAGCCGCCTGAGCATCGTGACGCCCTCAAGGTCATAAAATGGGACTTGACCTCATGTTAACCCAACGGAGGTGCTTTCTGTTGGGTTAACATCTGGACTCTGGCTGGACCAACCGATGAGGGGAAATTTCTCTTTCCGAAGCCATTCGGTGGTGGATTTACTTTGATGTTTACAGTCATTGTCGTGCTCCATCTCTCTTCTGTCACTGAGCTTCAGCTGGCAGATGCCAACCATGTCACTTTCCTGTAGGAAATCTGGTAAACTTGGGAAATCATTTCCCACGTATCTGGTCCAGGCTGCAAATCCAGCCTTCTGCTGTCGCTTAGGGTTCTTCTTTACGTCAGCGAGGATCTTTGGAGTCATGACTGCAGATCCACTAGTGTTGATTGTATGAAGACATGGTTCACATGAGATAACGCTTCTAAGGGACAGTCAATTTAAAATACTGGAGTGTCAACTAAAGTAACTCTAAACCAAACCTAAAAACTTATTGTATTAAATGGATTCCAGAAAACTACAGACTCCGATAAGCTTTCAGTGGTTCAGGTTATAATTATGAAAGTGTATGGGTTCACTTTCTTTTTCCATCAGCACTGTGAATGTTTAATGGATGTATTCAATAAACACACAGACAATTATAGACGTTTGCATGTTAGCACACTGTATTTCTCTATTATTGTCACTTAAAGAGAGGATCAGAGCACATTTTATGGCTAATTAATGCTGAAACCTGACTAACTCCAAGGAGCTCGTATATTTGTTTTATTGCCGCTGTATCTGACCCGAATCCATCTCATTGTAACAGTAATATAAATCTTTGCATTTAGAAACTATAAAGTGTAACATTGGCATACAGCCTGTGTAGATTTAGCCCTATATGTACAATTAATGAATCTGTCGGCAGCTCAGAGTCCCTGTTCATAGTTTCAATCACAGTTCCTCCATCAGACTATTTCACGGTTTTGATCAAATTATGAGATCACATTTAGTTGATACACTCTGTAATGTTGACTTTCCTGCTATAAAAAGGAGAAAATAAAGATTTTTATATCTAGGTAAGTGCACAAGAATGTGCTTGAGCTGATGAGAGGGGCTGCTTTTAAACACACATATCAGAGCACTTTAATGTTACCCGGGTCATTATTTTTGCAGTTGTGAAAAAGTAAAGTGCTCCCTTTGTTAATTCCAAGGTTTTATGTATGGATACATAACAGTGAAAAACATTATCCAGCTATTATATTTAAGAAAAAGGCAATAATGCAGAATCTGTGTGTGAGGAAGAAGTGAGTGCACTCACGCTGCTTCCGTAGGAATTTAATAGATATTTTAATGAAATGAACTTGATTAACTGATCATCAGTAAGTGTGACTCAGAGTTCTGGACGATCAGGTGTGTGATAACACAACGCTAAAGAAGAAAGACATTAACAGCTTTGTAAGAGAAGCAGCTGTTGCGTTGAAACAAATTGGGTAAAAAAAAAGACATTTTCACACACTTGAAGTCCTTCGTTCTAGTGAGAAACAATCTCAAAGGCCTGAAACAAGGAAACTTGACTTCTTTACTTTTGTTCTTGAAGGTCTTTTACAGTCTATCCCAAAGACTTTGCAGTTCATTTATCTCAAGTCTTTAAGAGTTACCTGGACCTGGACGGCTGAGAGTCTAAACCAGTATAGTGAGGGAGATTATTGACAAGTTGAAAAAGATTCAACACAGGAATTGACATCCCAGCAAGTTCACACGAAGGTCAGATCGCGCAGAGCTGAGAGAAATGATGAAAATGCCTGAGGGCTACATAATATCTGCAGACCTCAGTTGGTATGTTGAGTGTTGGAGTTCATGACGGCGCAGTTTGAGCATCTGCTTGCGGTGAAATAAATGTGCTGCACGGACGAGACAAGTGAAGATTTATCGTCATAATGCTCAGTGATGCATGATGGGAGCTAACGTACCCAAGCCAATCATACCCCTAATATTTTTATGTGGAAAATCATTTGTTTTATATGTTTTTTTTTGTTTGTTTTTTTGGTCATAAATAATGAAACATTTCAAATACTTAAACTGGCATTTAAGGGGTTAAAAAATCCTGAAAATTATTGAATGTCTGGTTGTTTTAAGTAAGTAAGGAGTTGTTTAAAATATTTATGAAAAAAAAAGCTGAAAAAATATGGATTTATGAGGATTTTATTACAGTTTGTGTACATTTTGTCCACAAGGGTGTGGAAAGTGTTGTAAATCTGAGGGGTGAAACAAGGGTTGATTTGACCGTGCGGTCCGTTGCGTGCCAAACTTTTCCAGCATCAAACGTGAGGCTACGTTCCTGCAGAGATGCAGCAGGACTGTGATCCCAAACGCAGCGACTTAATCTGCAGCAGAATGGCTGCAAGAGAGAAGAGGTGTTATTGTGGCTCAGAGAAAAACATGGGTCTGATTGAAATGCTGGGACCTCTGGCATTATTGTAAAGAAAATAAAGTGGGCAAAAACTCCCCCACAGCGATGCGAGAGAATGATAAACACAAACATTATAAACAAACAATTACCTCGGAAAAAAAAGTGGTTCTGCAAGCTGTTCAATCACGGGATGCTCTATTTACACAGCCTATTAATTAGTAATGACAGTGTACTATGTCATCTGTTGCTGTTCATCTCAGGATACATTTCACTAGTTTTCCAGCCTGATCAGGACCAGATGATATATTTATTATGTTTGGATGTTTAAAACTTGATGATATAAAAAAAGAAATCCGCTCTAACGCGTCTTTTTTGGTCCGTTTAAGACATTATGCCATCACTTTTGATCGTGAGGTTTAACGATGCAGTCAAGTCCTCAGTATTCTGGGAGGAGGTCACCGCGACCAATATGATATGAATAAATTCCCAATCGCAAATAAATCAATGTCATTAATTTGGAATTCGTCTCAGGGAGAGCGGTGCCCTTCCCTCCAGCTGGAGGACGCAGGTTGGCGTTCCCGCGTGTCAGCATGTATCCGTCCCCCTGAAGTGTCCCCGAGCTCGACATTGAATCCTCCCCCGGCTCCAAGTAGCTTCTCGTTTCTGTCTCAAAAGCTGTGCCTTGACCTCACTGCAGGAGAGATCCTGAGACAGAATTTCTCAGCAGGGATCAATGAAAACATTACATCTGTTGGGCTCGCCAGAGGTGACGCTTATCCAGACGGAGACGTGCAGCTAATAGCTCTGACGTTCCTTTTGCAGAAAATATGAGCTGATGGCAACAGTGAAGCTGAAGCAACATTCTGTTATTGCACCTTTATCACTTCTTCAATTGGTTGCAATTAAAATACCACCTTAAACCTTTTTTTTTTTTACAACTTTTCCAGAATTTTGTATGACTTATTTGTAATAATGGTTTATTCACAGTCTTTTAAAGGCTGCTTGTTAAAGCTTATTCTCTTTACGAGAAGCCTGTGATGGTTTTGTCCCAGTTGTCCTGTTATGCTGTATTTGCAGTAAAGTACTTAAACTTAATGTAAGTGTGAACCATCGGTCCTCTTCAGGCTTTTACTTTGACATTAGAACCATGAGTAATGAGAAGGCAACAAGTTTCTTACTCAGATTTTGATTCATGAAAAAACATCTTGAGTTTTGAATTTTGTCCATCTTTGTGTTGATCATTGAATTAACTTGAATGAGCTCTGAAACTGTGGTCGGATTTCCCTGTTTTGTGTTTTTTCATCATAATCAAAATTATATTTTTTTCCTATTTCAGCCTTTAAAAGGTTAACAGGGTGGGATGTGGTCCAACTTTGAAAAGATTCATAGTTTAAATTGACAGAAAATCCAGATCTGGACTGAACTATTATTATTATGTCTAAATGTAATAAGTCTGGGTCTTCTCTTTCTTTTTTATGCATCACAATCAAAGAGCACAACAGGATTTTACCGTCGGTCAGGAATTCAGTTAGTAAAAAACAAAGAAAAACAAGTATTTCACTTCATCTTTAAGACAAAAATCACCAAACGTTGAGATTTTCACATTTAAGCACCCACGTGTAACTAATACCCAAGTTCAATCAAAAGAAAGAACTCAAATAAACAAAAAAAGTCAGATGAGGCAACACCTAGCAGCATGATTTATAAGCTGAATGCCCCCACTTACCCCCCCCCCCCCCCCCCCCCCTCTTGAGTTTGCTGTGTTTCTCTTGGGACACTGTACGAAGTTACAGTATATATTGGATTCCTGCCAATTGATTGCTTGAATTTTTTATACGCTGCAGCTTTAATATGGAGGCTTGGAGGCAGAGTCAGCCCTCTTAAAGAAATTAAAACACCAGCACATGGAGCTCCCCAAAAAAAAATGTAATATCCTTTTGCAGCTCAACGCAGAAATAAAAAGAGGGCTTTCTGTCTTCTGCAGGCAGGCGGACTGAATGGCATCCCCGAAGCTTTTCACAGATTTGTCACTTTAAATCTCTCCCTTCGACAGTGATGAGACATATGGGGCTGGAGCTGGCTTCTTTCCAAACCCGCTCTCTATCCTTTAGCTTTAGATTTGCTTCTCAACACCATGAATTTGGCATTATGTCAAAGTGGCTTGGCTTATGTGAAGACTGCAAGTGTTGCTACTTTGATGACATAAGCCGCTGCTGAGAATGCACCCTGGAAACCTGGAGGAAGTCCTGCCACTGTCCTCCGTTTCCTGCCCAGATGGCTCCTCCTCCCAGCTCCCGGTATTCACGACCGCCGCCGCCGCCGCCGCGGTCCACGATGAGCCACTTGACAAATGGAGAAAGCCCGCTCGTTCTGTTCAACTGTTACTGTCAGCGAATTTCTGCTTTTCTCCGCTGAAACAGTCATTCAATTTCTTTTCCAGCTCAGCCTTAGCATTAGTCTTTGACCTTCTGCCTCTGCTGCATTAGCCATTCAAACATAGTCACGGCTCTTTTCAAGAAAACAATCTGAAATATCCGTCCCTGCAGCTGTAGATAGTATTGAATGTTTATCTCAGCACTTTTTTTAGCCACGTCGAGTGCTATTATACAAATAATTTGATTCTTATCCTTTTTTTTAAGTATCTTTAAGCTATTTTGCTGTTGGTTTCTGCTGACCAGTGTGTTTGGCTGCAGCTCTTCACAAAGGGGCTTTGTGTTTCCCGTTTAGGGATGTTCCTTCTGTTGTCCTGCAGCTTTTTACTTTCTCCTGCCAAACTTTTTACAACACGTTTGTTTCTTTTTAAGCTTTTAGTATGCGTTGCCTCATATTTATTGCTTTAAAAGCAGCAGGATGTTGCTTAGTTTGTTTGCAGCTACAGGTTATTTCATTGTATGCAAGTCAGATGAAACTGTAAAATCCGACAAAACGCTCAACGCATCCCAAGGTGGAAGCATCTTCAGGTCACTTGTTGCATGAACCCCTAACATAATCAACTTTAAAGAATGAAATAAAGATGGCCTAAAGGCTAATTAAGAGAAGGAAAACAAGCTTTTTTTCTAATTAAAGTGTGCACTGAGCATCCCGTAGGGAAACATGCCCTCCTGTCCGTCTCCTGACGGCCCTGTTTCTGCCGTTTCAGGCTCTCAGGATGCTGCCCACGACATCGACACCCTGCAGAGATATAAGGTCAGTAACAACAGGATCAATATCGCAGTCGTGACCTTGCTTTGCCGTGATAGCATGCACAGCGACATGAGATTGGAGGCAAACGTGTAGGCAGAGCCTTCCTGCAGCTCTGCAACAGTCAGCGAATAGCCGGAGGAGCTTCATGACTCATGCAGTGACAGTTTAGCTCAGCAGAGGGAGTAAATGATTACAGTAAAGCCTCAGCGCTACTCCTCTCTGCAGTGGCTGCTCCCAGGCATGAGCATATTGCTGCCTGTGCAGTCTCAGGATGATGAATTAAAGAGATTAGAAATACCTTCACCTCCTGTTTCTGTGATGAAACCTTGACGGAATAAAAAGCTTTCTGTGGTGCCTGTTAAAGTTTGACGGCCGGCCTACGGTGACTTCATGAAAAGCTTTTTCCCGCGAGTCTGACAAACGTATTTGAGTTTTGATCACTTTGAGGTGTATTTAAATTGGCAGGGTAAACATATATGAGGTTTTTCATGTGTAAATTTGTGTGTCCAGGAGTCATTTGTACAATTGCCAGCATCGTTTCAGGAACAATCTTCTGCACCTCAAACAGATCGGCCACTTTTCTAGTAACATGCCGAGGATGATTCTCGCCTGCTTCCGCACAAATCATCCCAAATCTGCCTCCAGTTGCAGAAATAAGAAGGACAAATGTTGTAATCTACCCAGAGATCTTGAGATATTCACCCGACAACCAGATCAGGATGACATGAACTCTCATTGTACTTTTCAATTTAACTGAATGCTCAAGCGTGTCTTCATCTTATGGATGTTAGAAAAACTATATTAATCGCTAAAGGGAATTGATGCAAATGAAAATAAACATGGGGGGAGAAATTGTTTGATAACAGGCGTAGTTAAAATTTCATGAATGAGTGTTGAGTTTGTTGCCTGGCAACAGTTGTGGTGATGACAGCATGGATGCAAAGTTAGAGCCAGCAGTTCAACATCCAGGGTGCAGAGATGCTCCTTCAAACTCCTCTACAGCACTGCAAGTACCTCTGCCCCACGTCTGTTGTATCCGTCTTTTGTCCACCTTTATCATCCAAGAAATCTCAAATATAGAAACATTAATTTTCCTTGAAGCTCGTCCGTCCCACCTCCCAGAGACTTCCCTCTCACCAGGATTCTTGAGGGGAAAAAAAGCTCCCAACCTTTTCCTTTAGCGCTCCATGTTCCTCCCGCTCCACAGCCTCGACCTTTCCTTTTTCTGATCAATAGCTGATCGTTTGGAAAGCTCAGTCAGCTCCTCTACTTGTGGACAACTTTCCGTTACCGTGGCTACTCATCGTAACGAATGTTAAAAAGCACCAGACTTACCAGCAGAAATCCTCCAGGATGATCAGCAGCCAAACCAGCAGGGAAACATATGTTTTTTAATCATGGCTTAAATAGGTTAAAGCTCGGCAAAAAAAGGAAACTCAACCAGATTCAGAGAGACACAGTTTGAATAGGCGACCGAAGCAGCCAGCCACTAGAGACAATCACATGTAAAACTGTGTTAAAGGGAATCTATTATGAAAAACATGTTTTCTCTTGCTTTAACATATTTAAAGTGGTCTCCCCTCAGCACATGATGTGGCTTCTACGAGCCGATCAGATTCTGCGCCCGTCGTTACGTAACGACGGGAGCGATTTACATCGGTCGGCCTCCGATGCGTGAAACCACACCCACAATTAACTCCGCCGGCCGGATGTTCCGCCATTTTTCCGTAGCGGTGTATCGCATCATTCAGGCAGCCAATCAGCACAGAGCCTCATTATCATAGCCCCGCCCACTCAGAATCCTGCATAGATAATGAGGTTAGAGAATGGGAAGATAAAGACATGGCTTAGAGGCTGAATTTGTAATTTATTTAGAAAAAACAATCAAAAGCTTGTTTTTTAAGACATTCAAGGCCTGTTTAAAATAGGTATTAGATGCCATAATAGGTCCCCTTTAAGCTAACGGCGTTAACATATGGCATCATGAATGCAGCAACAGGTCAGACCAGAACAAGCCTTGAATAAAAACAAATAAAAAAATCATAATGAAAGTTAACATGCTGCCTTTACAACAGATCACATCCTACTATCTGAGATGGATTTGGAGCCAAATTTGATCTCCTCCTTTGTTTGTATGTCGACCCTTTAAAGTGCCTTTAAGAGCGCTGTGTACGCTAGTAGTTTGTAGTTCAGAATATTGCTCTGGCATCCTACCAAAGAAAACCACCTCATGTAGAAAAGGTTTGTATTATTAAAGTACAATTGTGGAGTTATGAAAGACTCGAAAGACAGAATGTATAGCTTAAAGTGGACGAATGTGAACCCTCCAATCAGAGGGCGGTGGTTTGTTGCTGCCAGGTCTCTTGAACAAATGACTCCAGCTTCAGTACTTCTGTGACTCAAGAGTTGCGAAAGCAAAAATGTAATTACCCGAGTATGTATAAAGCCTTCAGGTAGTTTACTCTTACTTTAACAAAGTTTTTCTTTTCATTCTCCTTCACCTTCAGAACCTGCACCAGCGTTGACGCTGTGACGTGTTGTGAATTTTAAGTAGATGGTGTGAATTTTTTTTCGTTTGTCAGTAAAAATTCAATAGATTCATGTGTAAAAACTCCATTTTACATCTGTCCATGCCATATTTGGATCATATGTTGATATTTTGACTGGCTGAAACAGTTTTCTGAGCCCCTACAGGCATTGAGCTAAGTTGATTTTCTCCTGACTCCTTACATGGGATTCCTCCTTTCTTGACGGGCTCTGCTTTATGTCACAATTTAATGCACAAGGAGCCATCAGGCACTAGATCAGATACTGGCCTGGCGGCCTGGAGTCATGGGAAACATCATAGCGCAGCAGATCACGTCGAAAATAATTAAACTCACCTTTTGCTGGTTTGCATGTGATTGCCACAGTCACCATGTAATCTAGCCTAACCCTGTTTCCTGTAATTTTGAGCATAAGAAGACACGCTTTAACCTCATAATGCTTAGAAATGATGAAACAAATGTTGCCAAAGTGGTTTTCTTTAATACCCTGCACCACAAGATCATGTTAGGCAGAAAAATAAACACTTTGGACAAGACAGCTTTCAAAATAAACTCAGCATGAATTATATATTCATGTCTGACAAAATCACTAAATCTGGTTATCAGTTAACTATTACATTGCATATAATGACTTTTACAGCTTGCTTTTTTTAAATTTCAACATTTATCTGGTAATAACGGTGTTTCTGATTAGGTTCTTGAATTTTTTTAAAGTAGCAACAGGGTTTAATTTGGTTTGTAAGGAGTGAGCGATTCCCTAAAGTGGATAATAGTGCATCTTTTTGGACTATTTTGAGCTGCGGATTAACATCTATTTGGTGCCGTATTTGTGCAGATAGGATGGTTTGTGTTCAGTTGAGTCAAAGTAAACTCAGAGTGTTTTTGTTTGATTGGTTTTTTGTTTTTGCACTTGTCAACAGAAAGGGTTTATTGTTGGTTTTGGCCTTGAGTGGGATTTGTTGTCAATAATACAAGTATAGTGTGGCATCTAACCTATCCCTTAACATGTGGGAGAGGATGTTAGATGATACAAGCGGCCTAAAAGCACATTAGTACGATGCTAAGATGTAACCGAGGAGAAAATGTAGCCCTCGGAGGACGGCTAAATTTAAGTGAGAGTAGACAGATACTGGAGAATGAATTGGAGCCATCTGTCTTCTTTCCTGCCCACCCCCTCTCTCTCCCTCTTAATCTTTTTTTCCCTCTGTGTCAGCCCTCTTCTTTCTTTTCCACTCTGTCTCCGTGTCCTCTCTTTGTCACGTTGGGGTTCTGTCGTGTCATCAATATGGCTGACAGAATATCACTTTGTGTCTCTCGCCAAACCAGAAAGAGCCTGGAAGGCTGTCGGTGCCCCGGGGTCATGTGTTCAAGGAGTGTCGTGTCCCGTTCATGCCCCCACTTCTCTCTCCTCTCTTCCCTGGCAGGTGTCTCATGTGCTGAACGTGGCGTACGGAGTCACTAACCTGTTCCCAGATCAGCTGGAGTGTAAGACGCTGGAGATCCTGGACCTCCCGGAAACTCAGATCACCTCGTACCTGGAGGAATGCAGCTCTTTTATAGATCAGGCTCAACAACAGGTACACACACACACACACACACACACACACACACACACACACACACACCAGAGCTGGGTAGAGGAGCCAAAAATTGTACTCAAGTAAAAGTACTGTTACTTCAGAACAATGTGACTCAAGTAGAAGTAAAAAGTAGTCATTCAAATAATTACTTGAGTAAAAGTAAAAAAGTACTTGGTGAAAAAAACTACTCAAGTACTGAGTAACTGTGAGTAACGCTGATTTATTTTTTTAACACAACCATTCAAACAGACAAAAGTACAAAATAATCATCTTCATGCAAATTAAATCAATAAAATAATAAAGTAAATTAAAATTAATAAAAAAAAAGAAAAATAGCTTAAATTAAAATAACCTTAAAGTAAATTCAAGTACTTTAATAAATAATAAATTAAATAAAATAATACCAGAATAAAAAAATAAATTAAGCACAAGTAGCACAAAATTACGGAGCCCCTAAAGGGACATGGATTTTTATTTTTTTATATAATGAGTTTTACGTGTGCACGTGAAACATTTAAGTGAGCACGTAAAGTTGTTTACGTGAGCACGTAAAACGTTTATGCACTCTCTAAAAAGTTTCACGCGCTCTCGCAAAACTTATAAGTGAGCGCCTAAAAGTTGTTCTACGTGAGCGTAAAAACAAGTACATTGGGAGTATTGCTGGAACAGGAGACCATCCAGTTGCGCCCTGCTCTGTTTATGAATGGAAATGACATTACAGGATTGAGCTGAGCTGTATTTTAACCTGGGACTCCATTATAAGGACGTTACCACTTTGCTTGCAAGTAAACAACTTTACGTGCTCACTTAAAGGTTTTACGTGCGCGCGTAAAGGTTTCACGCGCACGCGTAAAGCTCATTATAAAAAAAAAACAAAAATCTGTGTCCCTTTAGGGGCTCCGTACAAAATTTCAAGCCTTTGTACTTTTCTTTTTTAACCAGGCAGAACTAGAACAAACATGAACTCATAGAAACTCTGTGTGTGTTTGAGTCTGTGTAAATGTGACAAAACATGCAAAAACAAACATTTTTCCCAAAGAATCACCCAGTGATGTCATGAGATTGACGCGTACGCGGATAAAAGGGATACAAGAAAAGTAACAGCTCAACGTAGCTTAATGTAGCGGAGTAAGAGTAAAAAAAGTAAAAAGTAAAAAAGTATAGTGACAAAACTCAAAACTACTCCTAAAAGTACAACATTTCCCAAAACTTACTCAAGTAAATGTAACGGAGTAAATGTAACTCGTTACTACCCACCTCACACACACACACACACACACACACACACACACACACACACACACACACACACACACACACACACACACACACACACACACACACACACACACACACACACGTGCCGTTATCCACGTCTACACACCGATGACAGATGTTGAGGAATATTTGATCTTAAATTAAACAGAAAGCCTTTCAGGCAAGAAAGGGAAGGAAAAAACTCCCCCAGGTGTTAATTTCAAGTAAGTTCTTGCTCATCATAAAATCTGGGTGACATGTGCGTAGGATTCAAAACTGAAGACTTGAAAGGAAAACCAAAGGATATCACTTTTTAATATACCTTTTTTTTTCTTCACGATTCAAAATTCATACAGACAGAAAGTAAAAAGAGTCACAGAGAACAGTTTGACATCTTTCTTTATTTTCTTTGGGGGGGGGGGTAATCTTATTTGCTTTTTCAACATAATTGATTGTTTTTTTTTCTTCAGTCAACTGTGGGATGAGAAAATTCTATTACTGATAATACACTGGCAAGAAAAGGCACGTAAACCCCTTGCAATTAACCGTTTCTCCGCATTAATTTGCCATAAAATGGGATGTGATCTGCGTCTGAGTCACAATAACAATAAATGTGTTTAAGCTCATAGCACCAAACACACAGCCGCTACACGTGAACAGGCCTGGCCAACAAGCAAGTGAACCCCCAAACTAACAACTTAATATTTGCACCCCTGGAGTACAATTAATGAAGTTAGTTTAGTTTGGGTTTAGTTTGGCGAGAGTTTGGTTAAGAGCTACTTTGACTGATAAAAGCCCCTCAAACATTTTGGTGTTTACAAGAAACAGATGATGATGTGAATCGTGGCTCGCTAAAAAGAAGACCTGTGTTCATGAAGAAGCAGCAGCTCCTGAAAAGAGATGCACCTTTACTGGGAAAAATGATTTGATGGAATAAAAGATGGATTGTTCAGGAAGATTGTTATAGTGGCGGAAGCATCAGGGTTTGGGTTTGCTCTGCTGCCTCAGTCCAGCCTCACTGAGTTCTGAGACACTGATTTATGAAAGGATTTTCTCTGATGACTCCACCGTGAAGGCCATTCAGTTTGGCGTAAACTAAATCCTCCTGAAGTTCTTCTACAGATGGAGAGCAGCAGTCTCATGAGCAAGACTTCTGGTTCTCCCAGAACCTCTGCTGGACTTCTACATCCTGACCTGATCCTACTATCCACTTTAGTTTTCACAAAGTACACCGCTCTTTTTTATTTATTTATTCATGTGACTATTCATAGTGACAAAAACAACATTAACATGCGACCGCATCTAAAATGTAAGTCACAGTATTTATGTAACCGGTCACGGTAAGCCTCTGCATTGTGTTAAAAATATAAAAATATACTCAGGCCAACGAGGAACAGTCACCCTTTATTCTGTGAACAGAACCATCGTTCTGTTGATAACATCTCCTGAATTCTTCAGCACTTATAAACAAGATAATATATGTTAAATTACCAAAAGATATCAAACAAAATATACATTTAAAAAGAAAAAACCTGTAAAAATGCAGTCAAAATGGATTAGTAGAGGGGGAACCAACAAAAACACAAAATACCAAAGCAAAAGTTCTGGCACAGGTAAAACAAAACTTTGTGTAATTACAATGGTCAGCTAATATACAGAATATTGTGATAAAGTTCTTTATTTTATGTAATGCAATTAAAAAAAACAAAAAAGTCATACATTCTGGATTAATTACAAATCAACTGAAATATTGCAAGCCTTTTATTATTTTAATATTGCTGATTATGTTTTACAGTTTGAGATTAAGATTCACAGAATATTCAAATTTTTTTAGATAGGATATTTGAGTTTTCTTAAAGGAGCTTGAGGCTCCTTTTAAGAAATGAGACTCTCTAGCGCCACCCTTCACCACGACGGCCGTCGGGGGTACTGCAGCCAACAGTGAAGCCGGCACGGGAGAACGGGGAGAACGTGCATGCAGCGTCATGTGACGTCACATCCGCAGCCCAGTGCGGGAAATTCGGGACCGAATTGCAGCACATTTTGCAGCACACAGCCTGTTCAAGGCAAAGGAGAGATACACTAGAGCAGTGATTCTTAACCATAGGGCCATCTAGTGGGCCGCCAAAAAAAATCAGTTTTGTACGTGTGGGCCGCGAGGGCCGCAGGACTGCATAGCAACTCCCAACCAAATGAGGAGGAGAAGACACTCAGCTAGCTGTACGTGTAATAGTAAAAGAAATGGTGTGTATTTACAGAGTAAATCCTTCATTTTGCACAGAGTAGGTTTAGATCCGCCAGGATTAGGGATCGATTACTTGGGTCTGCGCCCTGAGCGAGCGAGCGCGGCGTGATCATTTATCCCGGCGCGTCCCCGCGGCCGGGGAGGTCGGCTGAGGCTGCTGCTCGGGCGGTGGGCTCATGGATCTATTATATAACGGGTGGGCTCCGTCGTTACTGGTGAAAGATGGTAGATGTAGATGCGTGGGCTGTCGTGTCTGCTGGACTGGACTGTTCGGGCTTTCGAAAAAGCATCGGAAAGTAACTGCTGCAGCGCGACCAGAGAGCTGCGGTGCTGGCTCTGCCTGTCTCAGATGATCAGGCTCGGATGAAACCCGACACACTGAGTCCTGACAACTTATTAGTGTAAATAACTTAAAGTAAAATCAAACTAAGTTTTGTCCTCGCTGTATTTTTAAATATGCAACCCGGAATGGACAAATTCATCATGTTCAGTCTTCCCACTGGGACAAAACCAGTGTCTCATACGTTCAGAGACCGTGGCGTTCAAAGTGCGAAAGTGAAACGCCACTGAAACAAAACACAAAGTTTTTCATCAAACATATCCACTCAAGTCTGAACTGAAGTCACAGAAAAATAAACTGACCATCCTGCCCATGTTTGGGTCCAGATACAGCTGTGAAGCAGCTTTCTCCACAGTGAACATAATTAAAACCAAATATCGTTTCAGGCTCATCAATGAGCACCTCCACATGCATATGAGAACCTGACACCATCCAGCCCAGATTTAAAGTCCTGACAGAAGAAATTAGAGCTCAGTTCTCTCACTGAACAACAGAAAGTGGGGGCATAAGATTATAAGAGGGGAAGAAAGAGAAACTGCAAAACTGTTAAATTGTTAAGATGTGTTTATATTAATTTAGTATAAAAATGTGTTGAGACAATTAACAAAGAAAAGGGGAAATTCAAACTGCTGGTAGAGAAATAAAATAAAATTTGAAAAATAAAATAAAATCTACTTTATTTTTAAGAGAAAAAAATATGTTTAATTCAAGTTAAACATGTTAATTGGCAAATATGTACTTTTTTAATATAACAGTCAGATGCAGATGTTGATACAACTATGAGGCTACTTGAATACACACACACACACACACACACACACACACACACACACACACACACACACACACACACACACACACACACACACACACATATACACACACACACACACACACACACATACACACATACATACATACATACATACATACATACATACATACATACATACATACATACATACATACATACATACATACATACATACATACATACATACATACATACATACATACATACACATATATATATATATATATATATATATATATATATATTATGATGTTCTGGACCTTCGCTTGAGTAAATTTTCTCTAAATGGACCTCTTAAAGTTTTAGTTGAATACCCCTGATATACAGTGTTAATATTTAATGGGCCCCGGGCAACTCTGTACTGAAAAAATTGGGCCCCAAGGTCAGAAAGGTTAAGAACCCCTGCACTAGAGGGCTCATTCTTTTGGGTTTGGAACGCTTCATCTGACATTATTACTAGAAAACTTAAAATGTATACAGATTTTTTTCATAAATCTTGCCACAATCCGGCCTCAAGCTCCTTTAAGCTGTAAGCCATGATCAGCAGGCTTGCAATATTTGAATTGATTTGTAATTAATCCAGAATGTATGACATTTTTGCATTACAGAAAATAAAGGACGTTATCACATTATTCTAATTTTCTGAGACAGTCGTGTAATCTGTTACAGGGATTTTTTTCTTCTAGCATTTAGAAGGTCTTTTGCATTTCCACTGAGGTCCAAACCGCTGGTTTGATTCAAGCCAGTTGAAATATGAAAACGTTTCTTCTCACAACAGTTTTGTGCTGCAGCTCTGAGATCAGTACAGACACAGAGCAGTGAAACAAGTGACACGGTTCTAACTTTCCCAAAATACCGGTTTGCCTTTTTTTGTTTTGTACAACTATATGTAGTTTAGCAACTGTTTCTGTTAACCCACGCAACAGTGGGTCACTTTTGTTTGCTCTAATTTTCTAGAAAGGAAACATGATAAGATGGAGAGGCAGCTCCGGCCTCTCATTCCCTCCATTCAGTGATTCCCGGATCAGTTTCAGTGACAGGCGGGAGCAACGTTTGTTAGGATGATTCCCAGGCTGCCCCCGCTCTGTTTGTTTTAGTTTTATCAGTTGACAGAGCGACGGTTGTGTATGTAGACCAGATTTTTTTTAGTACAGTGTTCTCATGCAAGCAAGGCAAGGCAAGTTTATTTGTATAGCACAATTCAACACAAGGTCATTCAAAGTGCTTTACATCAACATTCAAAGCAGCAAGACACAATTAAATAGTAAATAACAAATAAAATGAAATAAAATTATTAGAAAAGAGGTAAAATAATACCAAAATACATCAAACAAGGCAGCTAACGTATGGTGAGGAGATATTTACTAAATATTAGAGATTTACTTAATGTGACAAAAAGTGTCCTTGCTGGGAAATCACGTAGAATCACTTACCCTACCTTTAAAATGTGTAGGAAAATAATGAGATGCAAATGCGTGGCAGTAGCATGCTGCGACTTCTACTTCAACTGACCTCTACGGATACACACACACACACGCACAAGCACACACACCAGTAATTGACGGTTCCCCAAATTAGAAAAGGTATGAAATCGATTGAAACACTTCTGCCTCCACCTTTCCTCAGGAGGTTTGCGCGTCCCGAAAACGCCTTCCTTCATATCTGTCGGCTAATTTAACGTGTCACAATGCACACACAGCTGCTCCGCCGCATCACCGTGATGCATTAACACACATCTGATGGTCGCCTTTTATCTGCGACTCGGCGCAAAGGTGAGAACAGAGGTCTGATTAAAAGACGGAGGGGTCACTTCTCCTGCAAAGTCAAAACTCTCTCAGCTCACACTCAGTTTTCCCTCCAGTCATTCTCTTTTTAATTTACAGTATATGAGATAAATGCAGTTCCTTTAGGGCATTATTTCCTGGCACAGACTTACTTGCAGCTCTTCCCATGTGCGTGTTTTTGTGTGCGTGTCAGGAGATTGACTGTAAGCAGAACATAATGTGATGTGAGCACTGATATGAAAACACTCAACTGGAGCACAATGGAATAACAGCAAAACAAGAAACTCTGACAAAACCAAATTAAGTCTCTGTGTTTGCTGTGATGGATTATCTAGCCGAGATCATTTTCAGGCTGCAGAAGTTCCCTAAAGAAGCAAAACAAGACGTGATATGTAACTCTGTTGAATGCCGACAGCAGCGCCGACGACCGGGAAGATGAGGCCTTTTTTTTTCTGAGGGACAGAAATATAGAAAAGACTATAATCGTTATCTGTTTGTTCTGTTTATGCTCCATTAGATTAGATTGTATTTTACCCAGAGGAAATGATTGATTGGTTTATATTTTAAAAGGAACGAACAAACAACAGCGATAATATGTCAATTCCAACAAGCCAGTTTGAATCTCCCGTCCCTCAATGGGTATTGATTGACACAGAAAATCAAAAATGTGCTTAAGAGTTTCAGTTCCGCTCCATTTCCGGACGGAAAAGCGAGTTTATCCTGCGATGAGAGGCTCCACGTTGAACAAAAGTGACAAACGTGTCGATAAGCTGAGCTGTGAGCCTTCACAAGTTCACCATAGATGTCGACTTTGAAAAATATCTGTCAAGCCGACGCACTTTAGCAGTAAAATAATGAAATCAAAATTATTATGAATGATTGGGTATATTTGGAGCAACATTTGGGAGTTTTTTTTCCTGTTCCAAGTTTAAATCCAAAATCCAGAAATAACATCCGGATGGGCAAAATTCAGTGAAAGGGCAATTCAAGCTGTGACTTTGCTGAACTTCTCATCATAAGACACGCAAAAGTCAACCATTAGGACGTGATAATCATGTTTAAATGACACAATAACAGTTGAAGTCACTTAACTTCAATGGTTTCTCGCTGCATTAGAGACGGCTGACACAAGCTGAGCTTGTTTGTGTTGGTCAAATGACTTTTTGGTAAGAGGATCAGGAACCCCGGTTTCTTCTGTTGACGCTTCTCCTGTTAAAAACGCAGCAGGATCTGTGAAACACCCGAACCCACCCTGAGATTGTCTTTATTGGGGGGGGTGGCAGAAATATCAGGTATTTTTAAAGCCTAAGCCGATAAAACGCTGCAGCTGGGAATGTTTCGGCTGAAACTTTGATGCAGCCAAAACAGAACAAATGATTTTACTTTTAAGCTCATTAAGCCTGATTTTGAATGTGCTGCCTTAAATCTTTTTACCACATTGTTAGATTTAATTTTATGCTGGAAATGTGTGGAGGTTTTCATTTAAAGTTTAATTCCTGTTCTTTTTTGTCCTGCTTCACACTCTGTTTCTGACTGTAGGGCGGTGTGGTTCTGGTGCACTGTAATGCCGGTGTGTCACGTTCCTCCTCCATCGTGATTGGATACCTGATGTTGAGGGAAGGACTGTCGTTTGATGCTGCGTACGGCCAGGTGAAGCTGGCAAGGCCATCCATTCGCCCAAACGCCGGCTTCTACCAACAGTTACACAACTACAAGCCTTAACCGACTAAAATCCATTTTTGTGTGAAGTAACAAGACTTTAGGGACGGCAGAACCTAAGATCTGGAGAGCGTCTTATTAAGAGGCTGTAATCTCTGTTCAGAAGCTTTAACATTAATTAAATTTTCCATGTGTTATCATTAAACAATTTGTTTCTACTTTTTTTGCTAACAATGTTCTTTACAAGCGTTTAAATGTACAGGCAGTCATTAATATTATCTTTTTAAAGATGTGTTTGAGCTCGAGAAACATTTGGAAGATCACAATTAGCTGACAGAAACACTACAAAAAAAGATTTAAAAGAGGATTTAAATAGACCTCAAACAGATTAATAAAAACAGTTACAAGGGTGAACACAGCCTGGGCTGATAAAGCCTTGAAAGGTCCCATGTTATGCTTTTTTGAAGTCTTTTTAGATTAGTTGGACTTGACCGTGACTAAATAAAAACAACAACCGGTTTTATGGATAAAGCAGCGTAGTTTCTGCTTTTACCTCTGTGAATGTGTCCTCGACCCCCAACCCTGTGCTCAACATCCCCACTCTGGTGTTATTGGTCACTTTTCTGAACCAGTCAAACGTAAATAAGCCCTGAACTGCTGGAGCTATTTTTCCAAGTGGAACAACCCGTTTATCAAAACCAAGTGCACCAAGTTTGAACTTTAGTACAACTGGAGTTGTAGCGGCAGCGTACTTGATGGGATCACAGCTCAGCTACCAGGTTAATACGATGGAAGAATGTATGTGTACATAATAATACATTTTATTTTTGGCCGCCTTTCTAGACACTCAAGGTCATCGTAGAAAGTTGAAAGAACAATAGAATATATATATATATATATATATATATATATATATATATATATATATATACATACACACACACATACACACATGTGTATATGTACTCAACTACAAGATTTAATGGACTAAAGTCAATTCTCTTGTTAAAGTAACAAGACTTGAGTATATACTGTATATAGATACACACATAAACTAGAACTGGTTCAAAGGTTTCCTGCCCGTGTCATCACTAAACCCCCTCCACGAGTCATATATCACCCGTTATAACACCGTATAACACCCGTTCTGCAGCAACTTCACTGGCTCCCCATCCAACATCACATCCTCTACAAGATCTTTCTCCTCACTTTCAAGGCCATCAACAATCTTCCTGCCCTTCTGAAGTCTTCCACATGAAAATACCCGATCTCTCAGGTCCTCTTTCACCACCCACCTCATCCTCCAACCAGGTTGGTCAAGAGCCTTCAGTCAGGCATTGTCCCTATGAACTTGTTGCATCCCTGGGTTCCGGGTACTCCGGTTCCTCCCCCAGTCCACAACATCCATACATGCGTGCTCGGTTGATTGATCGTTCTAAATTGAGTGTGAGCATGCATGGTTGTTTGTCTGTGCTGCTCTGCGACAGACTGGTGACTTGACCATGGTGTACCCCTGTTATGAGCTGAGGTAAGCTCCAGCAGACCCCCGTGACCCTGCACAGGATTAAATGGGTATAGAATGCGAATGGATAGAAAATGGACCATAGTCTCCTGGCAAAAGTTATTGTTGTTTTGTTTTTTTTATAAGGAAAATAAAAGAACATGGTGAAGGAGCTGAGTTGAAAGGCGAAGCTCTCCATCAGTCTACGCTCCCACCCTCACCTATGATCATGAACTTTGGGTAATGACCGAAAGGACGAGATCACGGATACAAGCGGCCGAGATGAGTTTCCTCCGCAGGGTGGCTGGACGCTCCCTTAGAGATAGGGTGAGGAGTTCGGTCACCCGGGAGGAGCTCAGAGTCGAGCCGCTGCTCCTTCACATTGAGAGGAGTCAGCTGAGGTGGCTTTGGCATCTGTACCGGATCCTCCTGGACGCCTCCCTAGGGAGGTGTTCCAGGCATGTCCCTCTTCCCTATGGAGGTGTTCCAGGCATGTCCCTCCTCCCTAGGGAGGTGTTCCAGGCATGTCCCTCCTCCCTAGGGAGGTGTTTCCAGGCATGTCCCTCCTCCCTAGGGAGGTGTTCCAGGCTTGTCCCACCAGGAGGAGACCCCGGGGAAGACCCAGGACATGCTGGAGAGACTATGTCTCTCGGCTGGCCTGGGAACGTCTCGGACTCCCCCCGGAAGAGCTGGAGGAAGTGTCTGGGGTGAAGGAAGTCTGGGCATCTCTGCTGAGGCTGCTGCCCTGCGACCCAGTAACGGATAAGCAGTAGAGAATGGATGGATGGATGCATGGATGGAATAAAAGAACATGTCTAATAGGGTCTTTCTTTATAACCACAAAGTTTAAACTACACGTCGTTACACAACAACACAGTTTTTCCTTGTTATACATATCATCTGCCCCCTTTCTTACTGTATGCTCGATCGAAGCCCATCTTTGGTCATCTTTCCCACCACTTCCTCTGCTTTCAAGTATGTGAAGTATTCAGCGTTCCTCACTCCATCTTCCGAGCGTTTGAGCGCATCATCTGAGTATTTGCAGTGCTCCTCTTGAAGACAGTATTAACACCCCCAGAGTTATAATTTGTATAATGGCTATATCAATCTCTAGGTTGGTTAGAGGGCTCTACACTTTAGACCCCACGTCTGACAGGAAAGCGTGGTCAACCTCTGAGATGTTGCAAGACAATATGAGTTACAAAGCAATTCGCGGCAAACGTTTTGAGCGGTTGGAGGATCTCTTTGATCATCTTTGATCATACTGTTGTACTGTTATGCAACCACCGTTATCTTTTAGGCCTGAGCATCCCGGGGCCTCCGACTAGTTACACTGCAATGATGCAATGATTATAATTCTGTCCACACGGCCTGTGAAACAACGAAGGCCCTCTACTGTGCTGGGGCCGCTGGATTTGCTCGGCGCTGCTCTTTGATCCACCCCCTCTGTTCCTGAAAACCAGTCACAGAAGAGCTTCCCTCCCAAAGCGGTCCAGTCCCATTAAGCACAACCTCAAATCACGGTCTCCAACGCAGAGTTACAAAATAAACCAGCAAGTTTCGGCAAGGTTTCAATCAATGGAAATAAGGATTTTCTTTTTTAAAGACAAATAACAGAATCGTGTCGAGGCACAAGGAGGCGTTGACTCACGTTGCTGTGAAAGCTGATCAACCTTCCTTTGTTATAAGTTCAGCTGGGTAAAGATATGTGCTTTAAAGCCAGACATCCTTGAAGCATTTATTCAGAGACTCACACAGCTGACATGGTTCACACTCTGATGCTTTGCTGCAATAACAAGAAAATAGTCTGACGGTTCACGTACGGAGCCCATAACTGACAAAACATGATTTAAACGCAGTTTATTCTCCGATCATAATTTGCTAGAGTAATCTCAGGGCTCTCCTCGCTCGTCTCCGTCCACACAGATAATAGGCTACTGCTGTTCTAAAATGAAAGCAGCGGAGAGCATATAATCCACTGATTACACAGTCGTAGGTGATAAACGGCAACAGAAAGGGTGAACCTGTTACTGTGATCTGCATCAGTCTGTCCAGTAGTGTCCAGTAGCGTTGGAGTGGTCCTAACATACATGTAGCTCTCCTTTACTCGTATTTCCTAGAGTATCTAAATGTAGATTTGGGGTTGTGCGTTCTGCTATCAGTAACCATTACTATGGAACCAACTTCCAATCTGGGTTAAGGAGGCTGACACCACCTCCACCTTTAAAACCAAACTTAAAACCTTTCTGTTTAGTAAACCTGTAGTTAGTGTTCAGTAAACCTCTTATTAATTATAACTATCTCATCACCATCATTGGTCTCCATTGTTCTTGTAGTTTGTTGGACTGGTCATGTTTGCAGGCCAGAGCTTCAGGAGCTGCATGCTGACCTGCAGTCAGTCTCTGATCATCCCACTGCTTGTCTGTGTGGATGTCTGGTAGATGCCTGCTGACATCCTGGCCTGCCCCCCCTGGCGTGGAGGCAGAAAAGTTTGGTTATATTTCACGGGAAAGGACAATATTAGGGCCAGTTGCAACCATAGTTGTATAATGGACACAGCATTCGCTCACGTGACCCAGTGGTTTTGAAGGCCGTTTTCCTTCGTACAGAGCGCGCGCCCACTAAATATCAATCATAATTAGCTTTGCTCCCAGCTCCTTCAGCCAAAATATCTGCAGATCTGCCCTCAGACCTGTACAACAGGATACACCGTTAGATATATTGACTCAACGGTGAAATCAAAAATGACCGTCTCATTTACCCAACGCTGGGTTCGTACAAATGGATAGTTGTTACGCAAAGGGCGATAGCTCGACGATTACAGATAATGAAGTGATAACGGCCAGTGATTGGCTGAGCCGACTGCCAAACAATCATATTAGAGATTGTTGAAGAATATTACAAAGTCCAGTTCAGGAGTCCGCTGTGGGATTAGAGATTTATTTAGCCGGCGTTCAGCAGACCAACACACAGACGCAGTGTCTCGGTCGGTGAGCTGACATCGAGTGAAATTGAAACAAGCTTTTTATACAAGAAGTTAAAGCAGGAATACACAAATCAAGCGAGAGACAAAAGTAATTTACAGTCGGATGTCTAAATGTCATTATCAGACATTTGGCATGACTGTCACAGACTTCTAAATTACCCCATAGGGTGTTCTCATGATTCAAGTCTGTTTGAACCAACTTCCAGGTGTCGGGATCTGCCCGGGGGGTAGGAAGCTGGGTAGGAAGTTGGAGCTACCTCAAACGTGTTGAGTCCAGTTGTCTGTTTGAACCAACTTCCAGGTGTCGGGATCTGCCCGGGGGGTAGGAAGCTGGGTAGGAAGTTGGAGCTACCTCAAACGTGTTGAGTCCAGTTGTCTGTTTGAACCAACTTCCAGGTGTTGGGATCTGCCCGGGGGGTAGGAAGCTGGGTAGGAAGTTGGAGCTACCTCAAAAGGTCTTGAGTCCAGTTCAAAGCCCTGTAGGGGGTAGGGGCTGGAGCTTGCCATGACAATGTGGCTCGACAAGATACATTTAATGCTTGATATAACGTCCTGGTACAAATCAATCCCAGCAATTTTTGAACCAGGCTCTCTATCGACTGCCCTCTATCAGTCAGTGGAGGAACTGCAGGCAACCGTAGTCCTGCATGAGCATCAATGCAGGAGTGAGGTGGTTGGTGCTTGGTTGCAGCAGGTTCAGAGCTTTGATCACACCAAAGAGAGGGAAATACCTCCAACACTGAAACAATCGCTGCATAAAAACAGTTAAAGTCCAAAAGTTGATCATTGCGATCGTATTTATGTCGCATTTTAGTTGAAGTTTAGTGCAAAATATTGGTGGTGGTACTTGAAAATTAAAATGTTAATGCAACCAAAGTCATTTGTACTATATATATATATATATATATATATATATATATATATATATATATATATATATATATATATATATATGTATATATATATATATATATATATATACATATATATATATGTATATATATATATATATATATATATATATATATATATATATATATATATATATATATATATATATATAAAATTGGATGAGAATCCATAAGAGAATCGATAAAGAAACAAATCCATGAATTAGTAACAATTCCCATCGTTGTTGTAATGGATGCTATATAAATAAAACTGAATTGAAAATTGAATTGAGCGTTTTGCAAATGTAGTGGACTAATGAGCAGAAATCTCAGATGCAGATATTTTTAAAACTTCAGCTGATGAAGCCGAACAGTAGTGACCGTGTCATGACTGGAATCACCACTTCAATGCAGCCAAAGTAGAACAAATGACTCAACTTTTAAATTTTCCATTAGGTCTCATTTGGAATGCGCTGCCACAGTGTTTTTGCCACCTTGTTAGATGGATTTTTATTCTGGAAACAACGCTCTTTTCCTGCTTGTAGGATGGACCGGTTCTGGTCCACTGGTCGTCCTCCGTTGTGATCACTGGATAGCCGACGTTGCAGGACTGTTGTTTGATGATGCGTGCAGCCAGGTGAAGCTGGCGAGACCATCGATTCCACCAACTACAAGCCTTAATGGACGAAAAAAAAGAAAAGAATCAATTTTTCCTTTTTTGTCAGCGTAACAAGACTTTAGGGACTGCAGAACCCACGATCTGGAGAGCCTTTGTAAGATTATAAAAACATGTATGTAGCTTAAGCATAAATCAAAATGTTCACTGAATTTTAATCTACTTTTTTGCAACAATGTTATTTATAAATGTTTAAAAGCACAGCACAGGCAGTCTTATCAATATTATCTTGTTGAAGAAAGCCTTAAGCTGTAGAAACATTTGCAGGAACACAAACAGCAGACACTATCAACAAATAAAGTTATTGGGAAAATAATTGAATGAACCTCAAAGTGATTAATAAAAACAGTTACAAGGGTGGAAAACAGCCTCAGTTGATAAAGCTGTAAAAGGTCCTAAAATATGCTTTTTTGAAGTCTTTGCACACTAATTTGATTTGACTGCAACTCAAAAACCTAAAAAAAAAAATAGTTTTACAGATAATACAGCATATTTTTTCTCTGTTTGTACTGTCTCTTTGAGTACGTCCCCGACGCCCCAACACACCCTCAACATCCTCTCTGGTGTTAGTGCTCACTTTTTCTGAACCACTTACACATAACATTGAAAAAAATGGTGCACACCTACTAGAATCATATACTGTAGTTATTAGACATATGTGACATTAACTTGACTCTGAAATTACTTAAAGGGGACCAATTATGTACGGTGGCCCGTACGGTCAAACACAACAGAAAAGTGCGACACGCTATTTCAAATCTCACAACACACCAGAAAATTGTGACACGCTATTTTAAAACTCACAACACACCAGAAAAATGTGACACGCTATTTCAAAACTCACAACACAACACACCAGAAAATTGCGAACGCTATTTCAAAACTCACAACACAACACATTAACTCACAACGGAAATACGACGGACCATATTTTCTGACGGACCGTTTTGATTCCGACAGCGGGCTCTGGGAGAGTTCAATGAGAGGTAAGTTAAACGCTGCTGCTCAATGATTGTTATTAATGTCGTTATATGTTTTCACAATTTTTGGTCACCATGTTGAAATTGTCATAAAGTTCTGCAGCGTTTAACTTACCTCTCATTGAACTCTCCCAGAGGTCGCTGTCGGAATCAAAACGGTCCGTCAGAAAATATGGTCCGTCGTATTTCCGTTGTGAGTTAATGTGTTGTGTTGTGAGTTTTGAAATAGCGTGTCGCAATTTTCTGGTGTGTTGTGTTGTGAGTTTTGAAATAGCGTGTCACATTTTTCTGGTGTGTTGTGAGTTTTGAAATAGCGTGTCACATTTTTCTGGTGTGTTGTGAGTTTTGAAATAGCGTGTCACATTTTTCTGGTGTGTTGTGAGTTTTGAAATAGCGTGTCACAATTTTCTGGTGTGTTGTGAGATTTGAAATAGCGTGTCGCACTTTTCTGTTGTGTTTGACCGTACGGGCCACCGTAATTATGGCATCTAATACCTATTTTAAACAGGCCTTGAATGTCTTAAAAACAAGCTTTTGATTGTTTTTGCTAAATAAATTAGAAATTCAGCCTCTAAACCATGTCTTTATCTTCCCATTCTCTAACCTCATTATCTATGCAGGATTCTGAGTGGTCGGGGCTATGATAATGAGGCTCTGTGCTGATTGGCTGCCTGAATGTAGCGATACACCGCTACGAAAAAATGGCGGAAGCTCCGGCCGGCGGAGTTAGTTGCAGAATCTGAACGGCTCGTAGATCCACATCACACTGGATGGATCATCCGGGCGGCTGTACAGACACTGCAGAATTTGGTTGCTTTCCTCCTTCTCTGAGTTGGCAGGCTGAGGGGAGACCATTTTATACATGTTAAAGCAAGAGAAAACGTGTTTTTCATAATAGATCCCCTTTTAAAGTTTTTGAGGAAAAATGTAAACTTTTTTTGGGGCTTGGCTCATCAAAACGTTTCAAAATCTTAAAAGGCTGAATAAGGTACAGAGCGCTTGCTGTAAAAGCGTTTCGGCAGGTTTTAACCTCACACCAACTAAAACATGACTCATGAATGCATGTTCTGTAGCTTTGTACCTTCTACCAACCTGTTTATTGTTATTTTAGTGAAATACACAACGAGATTCCCCTTGCAGCCAAAACAAAAAGCAGTATGTAACTTTCCTTAGTGGGTGGGCGGCCTCCGGCCAGGCTGCGTTTCCACAGAAGCAGCGTCCACATGCGGTCCTGATGCAGGCAATGCTCAGTCAGTGAGCACCTAGTTCATCTTGAACTCATGACAATCTTCTTCTTTCAGCTTTTCCCTTCAGGGGCGCTCACACCGGATCACCTGTTTCCATCTTACTTCTGCATATTCTCCTGTCACACCGACCAACTGAGCTCCTCTTTCTCTCACCGCACTCAGAAATCTCCTCTCTGGTCTCATTTTGCAGCTCATATCAATTGTTAGCCAGTTACTAAATTGGTGTGCACCAGTTGCCTCACCCTCCTCAGCTAAGCATACAAGAGAATATAAAGTGGTGGTTAAAAACTCAAAAATGGAGTATGTCCCATTTAAAATCCACGGTTTGGTTGGTTTGTGATTTAATTTGAACTTGGAGTTTACATTTCTGAGTTCACTGTGAGAAGTTCAGCCAGACTCGTCCTCCAAGTTGGATTTCTGACTAGGAAAGTTGAGCTCAACGCCGCTCTGCACATCTGAAGAGGCGACAGCTGCACTAATAAACTGTTTCTAAGCATTTCTGTCAGTTTGTGTCTCATTAAATTAGTCACATACAAGCACTCCCCAAACCCTATCAGACAGCGTACTGCCCGTGGTGTTTGCACAGAATTCAGCGTAATGAATCCTCATCAGCGGGTTTGTCCTGACGGTAGCGGCTAGCCCGGTCAGTGAGCATGTCAGGCTGCTTTTCCAACATTTCAAATTGGAGCGCGGCCGATGCAGAGGACGACCGGCTCCGGCTCCGATGTCATTAATGACTCAAGTCCGAGATTAAAAATGGAGGTTGTTATTTTTACACTCATTTAAACTTTTTCTCTGAATATCAAGTTCCAATTTTTTATGTGCTTTGTTGATTTGAGAGATTTTCTTTTTTTTAATTAAAAAAGCACCACTTTTTCTCCATTTCTTTCTCAACTTAGCAAACAGAGACAGGTATAATTGCTATTCTCAGAGCTGCAGCGCTTTTCTCAATTTCACAGATTTGTAAAGGTGACGTGGCAACAGCAGCTCTTTTGAAAATAATTATCTTGTAATTAACTTGTTAGATAATGAGGAAGATTACATCAAACACTGCAGGGATGAGCTCCTGACTGTTCGGTAACAAAGATGTTTTAACGTAATGTTCACTGGTTCGTACATTCAATGATCTGTTTGTGGTTCACTCAGCTCAGAGCGTTTATGATTGGTTGTTAATGTCAGTGTTTAAAAATGTTTCTGCATATTTAGCTATGTTGAGCTCGTAATGCATAATATCAGAAAACACAGAGAAAACAACTGTGAGGGTTAAACTGAGTCCAGGTTAGTTGAGTTTGACAAACTGCAGACATGAATGGGATGTGAGGAGGGATTGTGCAGAGGGATTCCAGTTTGCAGCCACCAGTGAAGCCTGTTCTCCAACCAGGGAGGAAAGTAGATTTCATCTCTTTCTGGAGCCAGCAAAACCTTAGCCTCGTCTTAGTGTGATGAATGATTTTTGGCCATTCAAGAAGAGAGACAAATATATCACTTACTTTAGAAGGAGTTTTAATTGATAGAGTATCACAATTTAGGTTTTTAGGTGTTATTATAGATGAGAAATTGACATGGAAAGCTCATATAGCTCATGTAAAATCAAAAGTGTGCAAAAATATTTTTGTTTTGAATAAAGCTAAGTTTGTGTTAAATCATACAGTAATGAGAATTTTATATTGTTCATTAATTTTGTCTTATTTAACTTACTGTGTTGCAGGGGCAACACATATCCAACTAATATGAATCCTTTATTTTTACTACAGAAAAGAGCACTTTAGGTTATTTACAATACGCATTACAGAGAACACACCAACAGATTACTGTATTTATTGAATCAAGATTACTGAAACTCGATGATTTGGTTAAGTTACAGACACTCATAATCATGTACACAGCTAAATGTAAAGCATTACCAGAAAATTTACAATACATGTTTACTTTCAGTTCAAATAATGAAGATAGTTGAAGAAAATTAAATTTTAAACATTTATTTGCCCGAACAACTTTAAAGCAGATGAGTGTTTCTGTTGTTGGAATTAAGTTATGGAATTCATTACATGATGATTAAAGGGCTGTATAAACATATTTCAGTTTAAAAAAAAATTTAAGAGAAAAAAATAGCAATGTATCGATGAAATAGTTAAGATTTATAATATATGCGTATGGAGACAGACAATCTATCTTTTTTTTTGTTTTCCTTTCTTTGTGATGTTAACTGAGTAATTGTAATTGTGCAGACCATCTGTTATTATTGTTCAATTTTGTTGTGAGGGAGGGGCAGGTATAATAAGATTTTCTTCTTCCTGCTCCTTTCTGGTTATGGAACATGCTTTAGTTGATAATTGTGTTGTTGTTATTTTACTTGTTAGTTTTTTTTTTTTTTTTTGTTTGCATATTTCCATGATCGGAATAAATAAAAAATGAAAGTGTCAAGCCGAAAAACAAAAAACATTACCCAATGAGTGAGAGCACATGTACAAAGGACTGTATTTTATCCTAGTGAAACCCTTTCTTGGGAGAGACTGTCGTAAATAATTTCAAGCTAAAGACCCTGGGCAGAGCTTGAGGGGACATTTTACCCGTGAATGGAGTTGTATACTTGTGGAAAGATGAAACAAGTAGGTGGATTTTGTAGTGGCTGCAGAGCGAAGCTACGAAGACCTGGAAGGCTGCGCTGAAGCTGAATCTGACCACGTATAACAACTGATGCCCGTATTCTCAAGTGTGTATGAGATCATCTTTGTGCTTCAAAACCCTTCATCACCAGCTCTCAAACAGTCCTGGGAACAGGATGGTGGTGAGGGAGTCAGCGAAGATCAGGGGGATCAGATTCTCTGCCGTGCTCTCTCATCCTCTAGGTGTGCGAAACACCATTTAATACAATGTAAAATTATTCATCGGGTTTATTGGATTAAACTCAGACTTTCTCAAATCTACGCAGACGTCACTGCGTGAGATGCAAACAAACACCCGCTTCACTAATTCACATGTTCTGGTCCTGCCCATCTCTTCAGAATGGCTCACAGGTTTTTAACACTTTATCTAGGAGACTTTAAATCTCCTTGGATCCAGCTCCTTTTACGTCTCTTTTTGGGACGCTAGCATCTAACGGGCCTACCAAAATTTCAAGCTGGCTTAACAGCGTTTCTTACTTTGTTAGCCGGGCGATATGATACTTCTGTGGACGTTATCATTCTCCCCGTGACATGAAGCTTGGATCAGGGACGCTCTCCACTGTAGCACGCTGGAGAGGAGAAAACACACGCTGCCAGGATCGAACCACTACACTTTTTAGAATTTGGCATCCATTTTTTCATCCTGCATGTGATCACCTTGCAGCTTCAGTGCGGCTGTGTATGCATCCACATATACGGGAGCAGGCAGGACTATTAAGACCTCTGAGTGCCTGGAGCTGATTGTCAGTATTGTCTTCAACGGTACCTTTAGGAGGACCGGGCTCTGAAGTTGTTTTTGTTCGTATGTTTCAGGAAGTGTTTATCTGCGCATATCCTTTCATATTTTTAAGGCTATAACAGTGCTTAACAATGCAAATACCCTCATGTTTAAATCTCTATCTGTGTTATAGACTATAGTAATGACATGCAAGGGTCTCTGCAATCTACTGTTTTTTGTTTTTTCTCCTTAAGCTGTTACGGTGTGTGTGTGTGTGTGTGTGTGTGTGTGTGTGTGTGTGTGTGTGTGTGTGTGTGTGTGTGTGTGTGTGTGTGTGTGTGTGTGTGTAAAGGTCTAGCCTATTCTTTTTTTTTAATATACTTTAATGTTAAATTATTCTGCACTTTAAAGGTTTGTACCGCCAATTTTGTTGTACTGGTACGATGACAATAAAGACAATTCCATTCAATCCAATTTTGGCACACATTGGTACATTACAAAATACCTCTGATTTGGCAAATATGAATGTATATTTTTATTTTTGGCTCTTTAAATCCCTCCTTTGTTCCCTTTTTTTTCTCTTTGACAAGTGCATTTGCCTTTTTTTTTCCTTTTTCCTTACTTTTTAAAATCCGGTTTAATTTCTATACATATGTGAAGCATACAGATAAATTTTCACTGATGGCTGGTGTGGTTAATAATCAACCATTTCTTGGTTTACTGTTTGATCTGTCCCATTTTTCTTGGTGTGCTTGCTAACAGAATGTGCTTATACTCTCTGCCATCGAGAGCATCGTCACATACGGTAGGTTATCAGGCTGTTCAGCGGCTGACTCAAAGGCCCTGGACCGGGTGCTCAGGTCAGCAGGTAAGATCATAGGCTGCTCCCAACCCTCGCTGCAGAACATCGCTGACACCCGTTATCTTTCCAGAGCAACAAACATCATAAAAGACTCCTCTCACCCCGGCCATCGCCTCATTGAGCTGCTGCCGTCAGTGAGGCGCTACAGGCCCATAGCCATTCAGTCTCTCAACAAACATACATAGTGACTCGACATCCAGTGCAATATACTCCCTATAAGTGCAAATTCAAACTGGACTTATTTATAACTTATTTATAGTTAGTGCAATACTGTCACTCAACACTGAAGTCTGTATCTTGTAGGGGTGTAACAATATATCGTGCCGCGAAATTTTGCGATACAAAAACGTCACAATACGTGTCGTGGAGGTGACAAAGTGTATCGCGATATTGGGTTATTAATATTCATCTATTGTGTTGACTAGTAACGCGCATCTGACCACACGTGCCGACCGCGCCTCGACCCGCGGACCAAAATCTTACTTCGCTCAGAAGAAACTAGTACCGTTTTGCAGGGTTTTGAGCTCTGAACTTTTAAGGCTGGTGTAGAGTTAAGCCTTACCTTATTAAATTAAACCTTTTTGGGGTCGTGAGTAGGATAAACATGGGGACAACTTCTGCTGAGTTACAGTGTACTTTAATGTCCCTCAACAGTGTAGGATTTTAGAACATCAACACAGCACCTAGTGCCGTACTGTGGCGTATCACTCTGCCCAATCTAAAACAGACTAATCACTACAGATAAACTGACTAGTGTCATTATAGTCCCTGATTTACATCAGAATATAAAGAATATATTTATAAAATAATGAACCCTGAACTACCAAAATAACCTTCTTAACAAAAATAAATCTCCTCTTACACTTATAAGGTGAGCATGAATCAATCTTTTTTATGATGTAAAATTGTATGTATTTACTTTTATTTATTTATTTATTTAATTTTAGTTGTTAAATTTCTGGAAAAGAAAAAAGTCAAATCATACATGAGAGAAACTATTCAGTTTGTGGCAAAATATTTGTACTTGTATGAAACTGAAGATGCATAATGCAAACCTGACATTTACTTTTAGTTCAGTTTGTGGAAAATAGCTGGCTTTCTCTCTAAAACTTAAACAGTTATAAAGCATTACAAACTGGAACAATAGGGCAAACGTACAGCATTGTTTTGTATTTTGTGTCTTTCAAATAAAAGACAATTTTTTCTAGTCATATGTTCCTCATTCAAGGTTGTTAAAAAAATACTGCTATAATATCGTATCATTATCGTGACCTCAATATCGTATATCGTACCGTATCGTGAGATTAGTGTACCGTTACACCCCTAGTATCTTGTGTCTTTCCTACCTGATGTGATATGTCTTCGTGTTGTGCAATGTGTGGCTTCATCATGTGACTGCATGTTTGTCTCTCTGTCTTTTTTAATACTACTGGACTGGGCAGTTGTCCTGACACAGTGACAAATAAAGGTACCTATCTAAACTGTTTTTACATTAAGTATAATTTTATTGATCTATAATTTTATGTACAGCATCAAGTCAACTAAACTTCTGGGATATCCCTGCAAAAACTACTTTCTAAGAAAGTAAAAGTCTTATTTCAAGAAAACCAGTCTTACTTTTGTCTAGTTTCTAGACTGTTTTGCTAGTTTAAAGAGTTCTAGTCAAGAAAAGCTTACTCCATTGGCAAAGATATTTTTGCTTAAAATAAGATGATTTGACCAGATTTAGCAGTGGAAGGCTTGTTTCTAGTTCCACAGTAGAGAGGGTTTGTTGATCAGTCCCAGCTGCTTCTGTGTTGATCAGATTAATAACTGGTGCACTAAAGGAGCAATTATCACATAAACCCCAAAACAGGAATGTTTTACAGGTGGAGGATTTTTCTATCCTCGTTTTTTATAGCTATTTTCTGCTAGTTTTGTATTTCACTAGAGCCAGAGTCACTTGTGAGGTGATAGCTGGACCCTACAGACGCTGAGCAGGTAGTGCAGCTCCCCCAGGGTTGCACATTCATAGGAGCCATCGCTGGTGGTTTTGCTACTGTATGTCTCCCAGCACAGTCTCACGAGCATGAAGGATATTCCAGGAGACTCCAGGAGAGATGGAAAGGCTCATAAAAGCTCCTGAACCCATCTGCAGGATGGGATGAGCACGGCCAGTCGCGTATTCATTGTCTATTTCTCTTACTGCTTATTCATTTGTTTCATTTCATTTGGTCCTGGTCCAGGTTTCTTCCCTCCGAAAGGGGAATTTACCTTGCCACTGTTTGGCTTAAGGCTTTTCTCCCACTAGGGGAGTTTTTACCTGCCATTGTTTATGTAATAATTACTCAGGGGTCATGATCTGGGTCTCTGGAAAGATCCTAGAGACAACTTCTGTTGTAATAGATGCTATATAAATAAAATTTTATTGAATTTGACTAGTAATCTTATTTTTAATTTTCATTTATTTACTTGTTTTTAATCTTACTTGTTTTTTGTGTTGGTTGCTCTTTGATTTCATCATTCGCTGCTGTCATCCCTGCGACCAACTTTATTATTTATGTTACATGATGTCAGGATGTGAACAGTCATTGTACCAAAAGGAAAAACATTTGATGAGTTGGTACCAAAATTAAAATAAAAAGAGTGCTGGAAAGAAAAGAACCCACTACTGACGCCCTATTTACAAGTAACCAGTATTACCACGTAAGGTGCATTCATTCAAAACATTACACCCTGACTCTGTTTGTGCAGCAAATTCACAGCTGTGTTTTACCATCATTTATAGACTTTAATCTGGGATATGTCATCAGGATTTTGTGTTTTGTTAAACAATTGACATCATTCAACATGAACTTTGAATCATGATGTGAATCTGTGGCTTGTGTGAAATATCTGATCACTCTTCACTTAGATCTGAGTAAACGCGTTTTACTTTGACAGATGAAGAAACCTGAAAATGAACGAGTTTCAGTCTGATATTTAAAAAGGTACAGGCGAAACAAAATACACTTTTGTTCTTTCACTTCCAAAACACATCACCTATGATATATTGTATCTAGATTGTACAACCATGTGTACAAACTCTTTAGCAGGAATTTAGGACATCACTTAGTCCTGTTGTGTGCTAAACTAACGGCTCGCTCAACAGACGTTCTCATTCTGAATCCAGCGTTTTGGATCCTGATGTGATACCTCATCAAAAAAGACATTTGCGCTGGATTTGAATTCTCATTAGGGAGTTAATTTGTCCTCTTTTAGACATGGCTGCTTTGTAGTTTGTGTCAGTTTCAGGCTGGCATCACTGGGGGTGTGTGGGGGTGTCGGGGGTGAGGGGGTTGGTTATCTGCCAGAGACTTGCAGGAGATAAGTTCTGCCAAATTGGTTGCAATTCCTATTGGTGCTATAAAGGTCATAGATTATTTAACACCGCTTTAAAGCTGCAGACCGACCGCAAAGAGCAAGCTTCTGTCACTGTTAATAACTAAATATTAAGGGCTTGTGGCTTTGTTGTTCCCAATAAATTTATTCTCTATCTTCCAATGAATACACAACTCTGCTTTTTTCTTTTTTTTTATAGTCTTAGGATGAAAAGCAGGGAAATAAAATATTGAACCCGTGTCTGACTAATGGCAACACTGGCATTATTCTGTCTGTGACGGCACTTGAGTGTAGGGCAGTTTGGCCTTTTCTTTGCTGTTGCTCAATGGTGTATCAGTGAGGAGTATCTGCTCCGAAGCCAACTGGGTCTCCCCTGACATTTTTGTGACATTTTACCGTCTGGATGTGAGGGCCCTCAGTATGGCACGAGCCGTCCCATCTGGAGGGTCCCAGGGGGTCCGAGCACCATCTCAGTGTGCAGGCCTCGGTGTGAGAATACACAACGAGGTGGTTTACATTCAGGATATGTCATAAGTTCTCCTGAAGCACTAGAGTTATCCACTGGCGTTCATTCATTGACTGTGCAAGTGAACAGTGACGAGTCCTCTTTTTACTCACTTTCATAAAAAAGATGATCTCAGAAACAGAGAATTGATGTATTTAGACATGAACACATCCTTGTACTTTGTGCAGCACATTTCAACAACATGTCAATTCAAGGTGCGTTACGTAATAAAAACACAAAAGGTAAAGACAAAAAAAGGAGTGTGAGTTACAGTGCAGTGGAATAATAAAGAATAGATAGACTTAAAGGGGACCTATTATGGCATCTAATACCTATGTTAAACAGACCTTGAATGTCTTAAAAACAAGCTTTTGATTGTTTTTGCTAAATAAATTAGAAATTCAGCCTCTGAGCCATGTCTTTAGCATCCCATTCTCTAACCTCATTATCTATGTGGGATTCTGATTGGGCGGGTGGCTATGATAATGAGGCTCTGTGCTGATTGGCTGCCTGAATGACGCGATACACCGCTACGAAAAAATGGCGGAAGCTCCGGCCGGCGGAGTTAGTTGTGGGGGTGGTTTCACGCATCGTAGGCCAACCGATGTAAATCGCTCCCGTCGTAACGTAACGACGGGCGCAGAATCTGAACGGCTCGTAGATCCACATGACACTGGATGGCTCATCCGGGCGGCTGTACAGACACTGCAGAATTTGGTTGCTTTCCTCCTTCTCTGAGTTGGCAGGCTGAGGGGAGACCACTTTATATATGTTAAAGCAAGAGAAAACCTGTTTTTCATAATAGGTCCCCTTTAAGCGAGAGTTACAGTGTAGTCTTGAAATTAACATTGTTTAAATTAAATTCAGAATCGTTTAAATAATTCAGTCAAAGCTGTAAACAAATCTGTTTTTAACTTTTATTTACAGGAACTGAGGGTTTCAGCGTTCCTGCAGTTTTCTGGAAGTTTGTTCCAGATCTGTGGAGCAGAAGCTGAATGCTGCATCTACATGTTTGGTTCTGATTGGTACCTGAACCAGAAGACCTGGGAGGTCTGGCTGGTTGATATGGCAACACGTCTCTAACAGAAGTATTTTGAAGTCTAGGGACCTCAGAACTGGAGTGATGTCTACTTTATTAGTTCTGGCGAAAACTAGGGCAGCAGCATTCTAGATCAGCTGTAGATGTCTGATTGACTTTTTAGGTAATTTGTGACTTTGTGAAGACACTTTTGCAGTAATCAATTTGATTATAGATTCGTTTTTCAAGATCCTGCTGAGACATTAGTCCTCTAATCCTGGAGATGTTCATCAGGTGATAGAAGACCGATATTGTAATTGTCCTAATGTGTCTCTGATGGTTCAGGTTCAGATTCCTAGCCTTATCAGTGGTTTGTGGCTGTAATAACTGAAGCTGCATGACTCTTAAACACTCTTCTTTTGGTCAGTGAAGAAAATTATGGCAAATCCGCTCATTCAAAGTTGTATGGGCATTGTCACCTGGTGATGTAAGGCAAAGTTGTGTGTCATCTGCATAGTTATTGATGTTAAATAGGAGGGGATCCTAGGCTAGAGCCTTGGGGAACTCCACATGTAATGTTTTTCAATTCAGATATAAAGTTACCTATTGACACATAGTAGTGCCTGTCCTGTAAGTAAGATTCAAACCGATCAAGGATTGTGCCAGAAAGTCTGACCCAATTCTCCTGTCCCTCTAGTAATATACCATGGTCAACGCTGTACAATACTACACTGAGGTCCAATAATACCAGCACTGCGGTTCCTCCACAGTCTGTGTTTATGTGGAGGTCATTGAACAGCTTGACAAGGGCAGTCTCAGTGCTATGGTGAGAATGAAAAAATCCGTACCAAATATTGTGAAGAAACCATTCATTTTAGTATCATAAAACCTCTGTCTGCACAAAAATCCGAGCTTTCATGGACTTTATTTTAAAGTGACATAGTAATATTAAATGGATCAGTAAAACGTATTTGCTTTTATTCAGAGTGAATATTAACCAAAAGCTCTAAAGTCTTGTTGCAATATAACTTCTCAGATTTCATCATTACCAGGAATCATTTTTGGTAGTTAGCTGTGCTTGGATAATTCCTATTTGTTCAGTTTCTTTATCATCAGCCTCAGTTTTCCCTGCTCTGAACTAATGTTTCCTTTGCAGCTGGATGCCAAAGAACTAAAAAACAATGCTTGTTTCTCACTCAGTCGTGGCACCTTCACCTATCAGATATGTTATCTCCTGCAGAACGTACCAGAACCCTGTCTTTCTTCTATTCTCTCTATTCATCGCTCCTGTTTATTTGAGAGTATTTCTGCCAATATAATTCGGATTGATGGCAGCATTGGAGTGTTGAACTGTTCTTATGAACCCCACTTTTCCTGCTAATCATTCATTGGTGCAGGGCCGCCCCCCTCCCTAAACGCAGAACACGCGCTGTGCGTAGGGCCCAGCCCCCCAGTCTCGCGCTCAGAAGGTGTGCCGATTTTTCCCAGTGGCCAGCCGCGGTACTGCAACAAAAAAGTCCCATGAGGCCCAGAAAGCTTTTTTCCCATAGACCGCAATAGTAAAACAAAAGCCTCTAAAACTGTTCACAGGACACCTCAACGTTTGTAAGTGGCATATTTAGTTTCGCTGGTGGGACATAAAACCGCATTGAAAAAGCCCAGGGTGAGGCAGACAATACTCTGCCTCACCTGAAGGGGGCGAACGAGAGTCAACGGCTGCTCGGGGCTGCTGTTCTTCACGCACCATGCGAGTCAAGTGTACAGCTGCTGCTGCGAGACGTTTATTTTGACGCTTTGCTTCGTCGGACTGTCAAAATGGAAGAAGATTATATATTTAAACTTAAACATTTCTCACAACTGGACTTTCAGTCAAAACGGGAAGTGATTAACAACAGAAGACCAACGCCAGAGCTAAAAGGTTTGTTTCAAACTGCGGGACAGAAGGTAACCTGCTCTTTTCAAACGGAATAGGACAGATTCAGGACGGCTTTCATCCCGGGCCATCATCTCCATTGAGAGAGAGACTTTTAAAACTAAAGGAAAATAAGGAGGACTTTTACAACAAAGTAACTGAGGTTTTTGGGACGATGGATAGGTGCATGGACTTCATCTACAAATAAAGGTAAGACCACAAACAGTTTTCTACGGAATATTAGGGCCATGCAGGAGAAAAAATATTTGAGAGGGGAAGATTATTTTTTGCTGTTCACTTCGAGAAAAAAGTCGAAATGTCGAGAAAAAAGTGAAATGTCGAGACTAATTTTGAAATACAATTTCAAGAATAACGTCGAAATCTCGACTTTTTTCTCGACATTTCGACTTTTTTCTCGAAGTGCATAATGAAAAAAAAAATCTTCTTCCTCTAAAATATTATTTTTATTTTTCTGCTGCCTGGCCCTGATACTCTTCCGTAGTTTTCATTTCAATCTTATAAAAAAAAGTGTAGCTTTTGTATTTTCATATGATACCCACTACGTTGGGGTGGAGAAAGTTGAAAATTGAGTTCTGTTGCATTTTGTTGCGGGTGTTGCTTGGGGGCGCCATCATTTGTTGCATATGTATTTTTAAGTTGTTATAAATCAAACCCTTTTGTTGACAAAACGTATTTGGTCCTGATGAACATTTATTAATCTATTAACCCCTCTGCGTTCACCTCAGTTGAAAAAGAGTGGTAAAATGACCAGTTGGTCGTGCTACACATTTTAGCCAATATATAACACATTGGCTATAGTTTGATATCAATTTATGTTGATGAGAAGTGTTCGACCTCATGTGCATCTGTAAAAGGCTCACGTGCGTGTTTAGTTCTGATGTCAGACTACACCTGCTTTCAGTATTTTGTGGGGGACTGAGGTGGTTGAAGTAACTTTCTTTCTTTCTTGTGGCTCAGATTGGTTCATTTCAGGTAGAATTTAAAGAATAATTATTTGACTCATACAGTCAAACTACTGTATCTATACTTACAGTTCAATTGTTATTATTGATAAAGGTTGTGAAGTTAAATGGCACGTTATTATACGGTCCATTTGTACCTATAATACATTTGGGATGGGGAGAGGTGTGAGGGTGTGACTCTGGTCCCAGCTCTCTGCAGGTCATTCACTAGGTCCCCGTGTGGTTCTGGGATCTTTACTCACCGTTCTTGTGATCATTTTTACCCCACGGGGTGAGATCTTGGTGGAGCCCCAGATCTAGGGAGATTATCAGTGTCTTGTATTTCTTCCATTTTTCTAATAATTGCTCCCACAGTTGATTTCTTCACACCAAGCTGTTACCTATCGCAGATTCAGTCTTCCTAGCCTGGTGCAGGTCTACAATTTAGTTCCTCATGTCCTTTGACAGCTCTTTGGTCTTGGCCATAGTGGAGTTTGGAGTGTGACTGTTTGATGTTTTGGACAGGTGTCTTTTATACTGATAACCAGTTAAAACAGGTGCATTAATACAGGTAACGAGTGGAGGACAGAGGAGCCTCTTAAAGAAGAAGTTACAGGTCTGTGAAAGACAGAAATCTTGCTTGTTTGTAGGTGACAAAATACTTATTTTACAATGTGATTTCCTGGATTCTTTCCCCCCCATTTTGTCTTTCATATTGAAGTGTACCTATGATGAAAATGACAGGCCTCTCTCATCTTTTTAAGTGGGAGAACTTGCACAATTGGTGGCTGACTAAATACTTTTTTGCCCCACTGTAGGTGTGGATGGGTGAAGTGTAAAACGACCCAAAACTACAAAAGCAAACAAGGAAACATGTTTGGGATTATAAAACAGTGTGCTTGTTTAGGTTCTGGCACATTTTATTGCCATAGTTATTATGAGCCAAAAATGTTTTTGGAGGTTCCTGTTTAGACTCTTTCACTCTGAAACGTTGCTTCCCTGTGCAGCAGCTGTGACCAAAGTGCTTACTAGTTACTACAGCGTCTGTTGTCATTACCAGAGTCACTCTAGCGCCACAGCAAGAGGAGCTTCTGCATCGCAGACGCCCACAAAATGACTTTCAATTTGTCTCTGTTCGTCACAATTTAATCCATTCGGTCCAATAATATCTGGAGTTTGAGAGTAAAATCCTGCATCCAGCCTGCTCTAAAAACGCATGCTCTTTGGGCCCAAAATGTACAAGTCTGCACCAGAAGGAAGACAAACTTTAAGTTGCTTTTTTCCTTAAATTTTCCATTTATCTGCAGGCAACATGACTAAAGATACTTAACAATCATCCTCGCTCACAGGCCCAACACATCTGCTCCACTCAGGAACATTTTCCCTCTCTTATTTTCTACCTTCTGCACTAAAATGCACACTTAATAGAAAATAATAGGTCTACATTAGCATGTCTTTAGTTTTTCCTGTGGGGGAATATATTACATGGCATTAACTATACCAGGCATTGTATTTCATACTCCCCCTTATGGCGACCCCCATTATCTTGAGCTAAAAAACAAAAAGCAATATATTCGCGTGAAACACGAGAGGGGGATTTAAATGCGCACATTTATACAAATAAAAGTTAACTGATTCAAAATACACAGAGGCCAATGCATCAAGTACAAGAAGACATGAGCACGGTAAGGTTTGAAGCTCAGAGGAGAAGCAAATTCATCTAATAAGCCTCTTACTGTGTCCTTTATTTTCTCAAAGCTCGACAACAATATTTGGTCACTAAACCAGAGAGAGCCTCTGGGAGGGGGGGGGACCAAGTAGAGTAAAATCCTAAAACATAATGCAAATGCAATAATTCAGAATGACTTAGAGAAAAACACAAGAAAGGATTTGTTCCGTTTGTTCCTCAATTAAAACCAACTGGGACTCAAAGAAAATAACCGGGTTTCACACGAGCATTTAAGACAGTAAAGAACCAGAAACGATGAAAATAATGTGGACATAGTTAGAGCCACTGAAATGATATTAATTATTATCAGCATTTCAAAGCTACAACTGCACATAATCTACTACTTGATATTGATCGCTAATGGTGCACTTTAACTGAAAGATTACTTCTTTTTTTTTTCCAGCGCTGCAGTGGAGTTTATGCAGTGAAGCGCTGCAGGGTTTCATTTTTGCAAAAAGATCGTTTGGTGCATTTTTAGCTTAATGAGGTCCAGCGGAGAAGTGCAATCAGCAGGAGGGACATTAAAGTGAAACATCTACACAAAAACACATTCACTCAGCTATATTATTACACCCAAATCACCGATATTTGGAGCGGCTCTTCACTCCACATAAATTGCTATCATCTGGAGATGTTTTTTTTCTTTCTTGCTTTCATGTTCTTTTTTTTCTTTTTTCTCATTTCAGTGTTTGGCTTATCTAGGAAAAACATTTCAGAGGTGTCCCAGAACTTAAAATAGCTTGAATGCCTGCGTGGGCAGTTTAGCCATTCCTATAAATATAATGGTATGCTTCGTCTAACACATAAAACGACCACACAAACCTGGCCAAAACAGTACTTAAATCCCATAAAGGAATGTTATTTTTTTCCCTGCCTTTTCACAATTTTCCCCGATGATGCTACAGACAGTAAAACCTGTTTCATTACGTTTTCATACTGCTAATAACATTTGGTTCAGGTACAAAGCGACTGGCTCTTATCTCAGATCAGAGTGTGGCATTTGCTAAAAACAATGCAAATGTGCTTTTTTCCCCCCCACACGCTTGCCAGTTGTCCACTCAAAGGAAATTTGCTCTTTCTTTCTATGCAAAGTGCCCCGAACTGACACTAAAATGTAATTGTTCCCTTTCAGCCGGAGTATCACATCAGCCTCTGACACCACTTCTCATTTAGGCTGCTTCTAACCTGCCTGCCTGTCTCTTCTTAATTACAGGAGCTGCATGCACTACAATCCGTTAGTAATCAAGAGCTTGTCATTTATGCACTGCCAGTTCCCCGCCATCAGATCACCCACTCTTTTTATTGTGATATTGTGATCATAAACTGGGGTTTTTCTTCTTCTTCTGTGCTTATCTGTGATCATCCAGGAGATTCAGGTTTTAGCCACTTCTATGTTCCACCCTGTCATCACATGTTCCTGAAGCTCCAGTCATTGTCAAGGTTCACGTCTGTGGTTGAAATCCCCCTTTACACACACGTCTATTGCTTCCATATCATTGGGTCCCGGTTATTACAGTTCTTGTCTGTTATGAATTAGTGGGAGCTTGACAGATATTAATACCAGCGTTGTCCACCTGCTTCTGTTACCATGAGTCTATGAGAGGCGGAGAGTTCAGTAAATCACCATCGGTGCAGCAGAGTGACATGTTTTCCTCAGACCGCTCCGCGTTGAACGCAGTTTACGGAACAGTTGACAGCTTCAGATTGGACAAGTGGGCCACTTGTGGGAAAAGGTGGCACAAGTGAGTGGCGTTGTTCTCTAATAATGTCAAATGGCTTCCTCCTTTACTCCCGTCAGCTGTCAAAACAGCCGTTAAGAGGGCTTTGTCACCGGATCGCCAGCAAGCAGAAATATTACTGTTATTCTTTTATACTGACAAGGAAATAAATGAGTGGTGGAGGACTCCTCCACACAACTTGTAGTCCTCTGTAACTCATTTGAAGGAATATTTGTTTACTTTAATGAAGAACTGTCCTGGCCTTCTGGTCACCCTACTATTCTATCAGGAAAAATGAGCCCAAGTAACTGTAATGCAGTGGCACAGAAGTTTCTTGTAGCCTCTTGGGAAGACAATATTTTCTGCCTCAATAATGCAACACACGCATTTGTATTTGAAACGGAGGAAAATAGTCACTAAACTTGCATGTCAGTCTCCTCCGTTGTAGGAACCATGCCGGCTATCTCCACTGACATGAGCTGGGTAATGAATGAAAGGATGCCACATCTTTTGATGGAAATTAAATTATTTACAGAGGGCTGAATTCAAAGACACCCTGAGAATCAAAGTGAAAATAAATGATCCGGCAAGCTAGTCCGCTTTGATGAAATTTCATTGCAGCAATTCAAACTGGTACTCGGTAGCTTGTACGGTCCCCAAATGCACGCCTGACAAAGTCAGGGCTCGTAATGAGACGACGGGCGGTGTCAGATGGACTGAATGTTACTCTGTTGGATTAAAGTCATGGGAGTGTGGGGGGGCCAGTCGATGGTATCAGTGCATCAAGGGCACCAGGACGAACCCAAGATCCACTGCAGCAGCGTAGGGTCTGACATAGGAATGGGCGATATTTTACCGTTCACGATATACCGTCCAAAAAATTCCCCACGGTAAGAATTTGTCATCTCGCGGTAAAAACGATAAATTCCTGTTGATGACGTTTTTGTGTAAAGCTGATTTATGGTTCTGTGTTAAATCAAAGCACAACGTACATGAAGGAAAGGAAGGAAAGGAAGGAAGGAAGGAAGGAAGGAAGGAAGGAAGGAAGGAAGGAAGGAAGGAAGGAAGGAAGGAAGGAAGGGAGACAACAAGGAAAGAAGGAAGGAAGGAAGATGAAGGAAGGGAGCGAGGAAGGAAGGAAGGGAGGGAGGAAAGAAGGAAGGAAGGGAGAAAACAAGGAAAGAAGGAAGGAAGGGAGAAAAGGAAGGGAGGAAAGAAGGAAGAGAGGAAGGAAGGAAGGAAGGAAGGAAGGAAGGAAGGAAGGAAGGAAGGAAGGAAGGAAGGAAGGAAGGAAGGAAGGAAGGAAGGAAGGAAGGAAGGAAGGAAGGAAGGAAGGAAGGGAGGGAGGGAGGGAGGGAGGAAGGAAGGAAGGAAGGAAGGAAGGAAGGGAGAAAACAAGGAAAGAAGGAAGAAAGGGAGGAAGGAAGGAAGGAAGGAAGGGAAGAATGAAGGATGGAAGGAAGGAAGGGAGACAACAAGGAAAGAAAGAAGGGAGGGAGGGAAGGAAGGAAGGAAGGAAGGAAGGAAGGAAGGAAGGAAACAAGGAAGGAAGGAAGAAAGGGAGGGAGGGAGGAAGGAAGGAAGGAAGGAATGGAAGAATGAAGGAAGGAAGGATGGAAGGAAGGAAGGGAGACAACAAGGAAAGAAGGAAGGAAGATGAAGGAAGGGAGCGAGGAAGGAAGGAAGGGAGGGAGGAAACAAGGAAAGAAGGAAGGAAGGGAGAAAAGGAAGGGAGGAAAGAAGGAAAGAAGGAAGGAAGGGAGGAAAGGAAGGGAGGAAAGAAGGAAGGAAGATGCAGGAAGGAAGGAAGGAAGGAAGGAAGGAAGGAAGGAAGGAAGGAAGGAAGGAAGGAAGGAAGGAAGGAAGGAAGGAAGGAAGGAAGGAAGAGAAAAATTCCCGTTGATACGTGTTTGTGTAACAAACATGGCGGATCTGAGTCATTACAGTTTTGCAGTACAGGTGTAACTCATTTAATTGGTTTTTATTAATTCAATTTGATTAGTGTAGTTTAGTAGTATTTAGTATTCTTTTAGAGCAGTGATTTGGGGGCTCCAAAGACTGAATGTGGTGATAGATTTATAGTTAAAAAGGTGGAGTTGAATTGGTATTTTTTCTATCGTCATTTTAATCGTTATCGGCATAAATGCCAGAAATAATCTTGATAAATGTTTTATTCCATACCGCCCATCCCTAGTCTGACAAGGGGTCCAAGGATTTCATCTTTATACCTAATGACAGTCAGAGTGCTGCTGTCTGACCTGTAGAGGTCTGCCGTCCCTCCCATGGAAATGCTCCCCCAGACCGTCACTGACCCTCCACCAAACCAGCCAGCAGCTTCTCCACACCCATTCAGGAGGAATCTGCTCTCACCTGTGAAAAGCACAGGGCGCCAGTGGTCCGCCCCCCTTTGTGACGTTGTTTTTTTCTTTTCCTGATTGTTTGGTTACAGATTCACACCTACTGGAGGTCATTTTGTAGGGCTCTGGCCGTGCTCATCCCAGAGGAGCAGATACTGGTCCTGCAGATGGCTTCAGGAGCTTTTATGAGCCTTTCCATCTCTCCTAGAGTCTCCTGGAATCTCCTTCATGCTCGTGAGACTGTGCTGGGAGACATACAGTAGCAAAACCACCAGCGATGGCTCATATGAATGTACAGCCCTGGGGGAGCTGCACTACCTGGTGACTCTGGCTCTAGTGAAATACAAAACTAGCAGAAAATAGCTATAAAAAACGAGGAGAGAAAAATCCTCCACCTGTAAAGACATTCCTGTTTTGGGGTTTATGTGATAATTGCTCCTTTAGTGCACCAGTTATTAATCTGATCAACACAGAAGCAGCTGGGACTGATCAACAAACCCTCTCTACTGTGTAACTAGAAACAAGCCTTCCACTGCTAAATCTGGTCAAATCGTCTTATTTTAAGCAAAAATATCTTTGCCAATGGAGTAAGGAAGCTTTTCTTGACTAGAACTCTTTAAACTAGCAAAACAGTCTAGAACAGGGGTAGAAAACCCTGGTCCTCGAGAGCCGTAGTCCTGCATGTTTTAGATGTCTCGTTGCATCAACACACCTGATTCTAATGAATGATCGTCATCAGTTTCTCATTCAGGTCTGCACAAGTGTGTTAGTGACACAGTCCTTTGTATCAGGGTGTAAAGAAGCAGGGAAACATCTAAAACATGCAGGACTGCGGCTCTCTAGGACCAGGGTTCCCTACCCCTGCTCTAGAGACTAGACAAAAGTAAGACTGGTTTTCTTGAAATAAGACTTTTACTTTCTTAGAAAGTACTTTTTGCAGGGATATCCCAGAAGTTTAGTTGACTTGATGCTGTACATAAAACTTTTCTTTCTTTTTTTGAGCAGTGCATATATACTGACTGTATAGTCTCCACTTTACCGGTTATACCCTGTGTGTGTGTGTGTGTGTGTGTGTGTGTGTGTGTGTGTGTGTGTGTGTGGGGTCATAATTGAGTCCAATCATACCTGTGTTAATCCCAAGGGTTTTGGAACGACTGCAATCAAGGGAAGCTAAAAAAAGAAATAACCAAAATTCTACATTCAATTCCTTGATATTATTATTGATAAAATTATGAAAAAGTAGACCACATTGAAAAGAACAGATTTTGATTAATTAATCAAACACATTCTGAAGAGATAATTTGCATAACCTGGCCATCTTTATATTATCAAATGTGAGGATTGGGAACTGTGCATCTGGCAGGTTAACTTATTATCAAACAAGCATTAGTTCTGATTTTATTAAGGTAGTTGTTTTTTCCATGTTCATATTCCACAAAACAGGAAGTTGAAAAAAACAAACCAACAAAAAAAACCCTTTAAAGTGTTTTTTCTCTCATGGCGGCAGCAAAGTTTCCCTCCACTGCAATTAAATACATTTCACCACATTCAACTCTCAAGTGCATCAAATTGATGACAATGATGATGATGATGATGATGAAGATGAAGATGAAGATTATACCAATCTGAATTGCGTGCAGAACACAAGTGAAACGAGGTGAAACGTAGTAGCCACCCGCCCGTTGACTGTGCCGCCTCTTCATTGGCCGGATCAGCAGTCTAAGTACTCTAAATGCTGTTTCTTTTCCTGCATCGTTTATTTCTCACTACTAGTCAAGCTACACCTCCATGTTTCTCTTGTGCTCATCAAGCAGGTGCCCGCGGGTCATAGACCAGAAACTATTTGGACTAATTTGGAAAATCAGCGACGAACCTTTGGGTTTTGTTGTTCCGATAAGAGCTGGCTTCATTTCTCATCATCATTTACATAGTAAAGGTCAGAGTTTCTGTCAAACAGCTTAATTTCACTTCAGTGGGAATTCTAAGAAGTCAATCAGCCAAAAATACATTTGTTTTTTTAACATACTGAGATAAAAATCGGAGGTGCTTTGATAATCGAGGCATAAATCCATAATTCATCTGTGCTGCTTTTACAAGTTAGTTTTCCCTGGGGGGAATTTAAAAAAAGAAAAAGAGAGAATAATGATCAGAAACGTATCATTAAGATGCGTTGTGATGCTTCTTGGCAAACTAGGCTTTAAGTAAAAGTTTTACATAATCGTGAAGGGATTAAAGATGAGTTTTCAGATTGAAACAGAAGGTTCAAATTAACAACGTTTCCTGAAGAATAAAATATGAGCTGGAGTACGAGTAGATTTACAGAATTAATGGCTGGATTGATAAGAGAAACAGAAATCTTTGAAAGAGCTCAAATGGATAATTAAATAAGTCAATGAGCTATCTGGGGCTTTAATGTCGTAACATAATGTCAGTGTAAGATTATAATGAGCCAATATGCTCTTATCGTCTGTTTTATGTCTTTATTTGTTTAAATCTTTGTGCTGTCTCCTACATAAATAAAGAAAAGAACAGGCTACTTTAAAGTCTTTTAAGACGCATAAATCTGCATAGACAAATGGACACTGCTCTGTCTCAAAGGCTGTATTGATCTGGGATTACTGTAGGTTGTCTTGACTAAATTGAATAAAAAAGAAGAATTGGATAATGGTATAAAGGAGAGACTGATCAATTTTAGTTTTGGAGCCAAAAAGTACACTGTCTGGAAAGGTATTGAAGATAAAACTTTTTTAGGGTGCTGAGACTGCTCTTCGATGCATATATTTCTAACATCTTGATTTTTGGTCTCTGTGCACTTCTGTGCACTACATGATCAAAAGGGTCCCAGCCGCAATTCCACAAAAACCTTTCGCTATGAAAGTTCATTCAAATAATATATCTCTGTGTGTGTTTGTGTGTACATATATACATCCGGAGATGCCAAGCAGTTAGGTCTGTACTCATCAAGTATATATATATATATCTCCATCCATTATCTATACCCGCTTTATCCTTTGCAGGGTCACGGGGCTGCTGGAGCCCATCCCAGCTATTTTCAGGAGAGAGGCAGGGGTTACACCCTGGTCACCAGTCCATCACAGGGCCACATATACAGACAAACAACTAGACACACTCACACTCACACCTACGGGCAATTTAGAATAACCAATTAACCTAGCATGCATGTTTTTGGACTGTGGGAGGAAACCGGAGTACCCGGAGGAAACCCACGCAAGCACGGGGAGAACATGCAAACTCCACATAGAAAGACCCTGCTGGGCCTGGGAGTTGAACCGGGGACCTTCTTACTGTGAAGCAACAGTGCTAACCACTAAAGCTTGAGTTATGGTTCTGCGTCAAAACGACGCCGTGCCTACGGCGTGTGGTATGTGTTGACGCGTATGCGTCTTCGTGTATGTGTGATTTTTCTTGTTTTGTTTTTTTGCACAATAGTTGTCCTTTTCTCTTTCATTCACTGTGACCGGAAAAAGTCGGATAAACCATTCAGGAAAAGATCACAAATTAGCGGTCACGGGGGGTACTGCACCGCGGCGAAATGGGGTGACGGAGAAGTCCGAAGGGTTCACGATGGCGTCATTGCGACGGCGTGTGCACGGCGTCGATTTGACGCAGAACCATAACTAAAGCTTAAGCCATCGTGCTGCCGGTGGCATATATATATATATATATATATATATATATATATATATATATATATATATATATATATATATCTATCAAATCTTGTTGTGGGCCTCCAAAATCCTAGGTCCAGCCTTGGCTACAGTGTAAATGGAAATGAGGAATTATGACGAAAAGAAATTATTCTGTGAAAGCATTGCCATCGTTCCTGCAAGTAAAACAGAAAAAGAAATCAGTGGATTGCCTTGACCCATACGGAGACACACCTTCATGATGGAGTCTACAATTTGTCTTGCTGCAAGACAAACAAACAAAAAACAAAGCCTCTGCAGAAGTACATTAGACAAGCGAGGCTGTGCAGCATTGCATTAAGTGGTGGAGACATGAAGAGTCTCTAAATCAAATGTCCCCACCACTGAAAGCAACAAGCTTATCCTCTGTTGGTTACCAGGGTGATGTACCTCCCCATTGTACTGCTTTCAGACACAAAACCTGCTTATTATCACTTTTTCAACACAGCAGGAGGCGTGGCTATTCATAAAACCGCTCACAGAGCTGCAGAAAAGAGATGAGTTTGGATCAGTGACAGGAGTTGTTATGTCCTGATTGATATGGACCTGCACATATCAAAATACCTGCCTCTTTGACTCGCTGCTATGCTGCCCTGAATCACGGAAAACTCAGACAGATTCCCTTTCCTCCGATGATAATCGATGGAACCGCCTATAGAGCCAGCAGCATTGATGGACTGACCCATTTCTCCCTGCTGGCCGGCAGCTCTGCCCATAGTGGAACTTCCCCTGTTGTCCCGTAATGCTCTCATCCACTGCTACTTAGATGATGATAGTCACTGCTGTCATGATTTCATTTCATTAATCACTTGAGATTTGCTTCTGTAGACGCTGCAGCGGAGCATTTCAATAATTTCATAGTAGATGACTGCATCATTGTTAATCCGCAGAGACACGAGACCCCACTCGTTACTTGATGTTGTCAGTTTCTTTTTATCTCTTTGTGCTCCTCAATGAGTGCTCTGATGAACTGTGATGGTTATTATGTGATATATCACACAATCTCTTTTATTCACCTTGCGGCACGACACGCTTAAACATCTGCTGTAATTCAGGCTCAAAATATTTTAAAGGATTACCACTAGGGGGTAAAGGATTAAAAGCATTACTGGGTGGTTCAAGTGGGTTGTAAGCCAGCCACCTTAGGAGTTAAGATACATTCAGATAGACTATCCTAGTACTAAATTAGTGGGTTCCTCTGTTTGTCTGAAAAGAGCAATGGTGATGGTGAAGGCACAACCCCTCGACAAAACTCGATGCTTCACAATGAAGACCCTCAAAGTGACGGCTGACGTCCCTGTAAGTCTTTGGCTTGAGAGAGTCAGAAGAGTTTGGTCAGTTGTGGCCTAGATTGGTGGTTCAGTCCGTTGAGCCAGCGTGAGTAGGATACTGAACCCTACATGGTCCTCAATAGGTTCATTGGTGTTTGATAGAAAGAAGAAAGAAGAAAAGAGAGCCATAGATTAAAAGTAAACATGTTTCAAGTGATTGGAATTGTCTGATTATGGGCCAATGTGCTCTGACTGATATGGACCTTTTTTTTTTGATCAGTACATGCATCATAGGCTCAGAAACAGACAACACAAAAGACAGGAACTGTACCAAAAATGGCAAGTGGCATAAAGCAAAGCAGTTAGCTGCATTTCTGATCCACCTCCAAAGAGCTGACGAAAGCTTGCAGCAGAATATACAATACAAGCAACATTTCCACGGCAGAATCAGCTTTGGTAAGTTTAATAGCTCCACAATAATTGATGAGGAAGTGACAACGGCTTGCTATTGGCTAAGCCAACCATCAATCAAAACAATAGTCTCCGTAGTGTAAATAAATGTATGGCTTGATATAAATTCAACGGATGCCGTCCAGAAAAAAATTCAAACCAAAAAAAAACAAAGATGGCTAATGGAGATAGACTTGTTTGATTGCCAGCACCTACGGGTCAGAGGAGGAACTGTAGGTTTATTTACTTCTGCATAGGCCTCCGTGTGAAAGTTTGATTTTTGGCGCTTGGTCTGAACACCAAAAGTGAAAACAGGAACCTAAAGTCTGCATAAATTTAGTGTTGCTCCATAGTTTGTTTTTGTAGTGAACAAGCTGGCTGAAGGCGATGGAACTGCTCAATTATGGCCATTGACTGTATATGACAATGGATGAAGCATTCGTTACGAGACCCATTGGTTTCTGGAATCCGGTATTGAAGCCCGTTTATCTTCATACAGCCATGTTGCTCAGAAACCTGATGGGAACACGCCCACTGGAAGTCAATCAAAGTCAGCTTTGCTCCCAGATCCTTCAGCTGAACCTGCAGAGGTGCCGTGAGACGTTTCCAGCGAGACCGTTTAACATGTCGACTTCACAGTGAAACCAAAAGAGACTGCTGCGTTTAGCCAACGCTGGCTTACTACAAACAGGTGGTTGCTTTGTGAAGCGCAGAAGTGATAACAGCTAGCAACTGGCTGAGCTACCAGTCACATTAGAAAGAAATGTATTGCTCTATGTAAACTTAGAGTCGAGGAACTTCAACAAAACTTAGTTCTGCATGAGCGCCAATGCCGAAGTAAGATGCTTGGCGCTTGATCAAGCCCCATTTTCTTCTTCATTGTATTTTTTTTCCTTTCTGTTCGGTGCTTGTTTTGCGCAATACTGCCTCCAAAAGGGCAGCTTTTGTAACTGCGTGACATTGCTCAGGTGCGTTTGTCCGTTTTCAAAAGTGGAGTGTAAATAAAACCCTAATCAAAAAGGGATTTCCTGCGTAATCGAACCCAGGACACCCCAACTATACTAGCGTGAATGCCCCCTAGAATACTTATGAATCCTACCCCCCTTTACTGAAACACATTGGAAAACTTGTGGACGTTTTTCATTGAATACAGAATAAAAAAGAAAGCCATTGTGCAACCTGTACATGTACCAGTTAAAAAACAAAAAAAAGCAAAACATGTGGAGGAACAACCACATTTTTCTGAGTGCAACCTAATCCAACACTTAATCCAACTCCAACACTGCTTCACCCTGAATGCTTTCAATGACATAAAATAATCCAAATCCAAGAAGCTGGATGTAGATTCTGAGAAATAAAATCTGAATGGGACAAAGTCAGTATTGATACGTCATATCTTTAAGAAAACTGTATTTTTCTGGGGGGGACGTGCTGTGTGATTTTTTTTTTTTTTTTTTTTGTGTAAAAAGCCCTTTAACAGGCCAGCAAGAGTAGAAAATGCTGCATAAATATATTCCATTTTGTGTCAAGACAGCTCACAATGACCAATTTCTTTCTTTCTTTCTTTAGTTGCAGTACTGCATGTGCTTTTTTACATATACGAAGAATCTACATTTAATCCGCTTCATACCCAAAGTCCTCTTGGGCAACAAAATAAATCGCCCCGAGCTCCATGGTCCTATTTTAATGATGTATAGTTTTTACATGCCAACTTCAGGTGAATGTCCAGGCAGCCTGGGTGGATCCGCAGAATTCTCCCTGCTGTTTCACCCTCTGCTCACTTTTCCTCCTCCATCTCTCTCCCCCCTTTTTCTGTAGGTTTCCTGCTAACCAGTAGGTGGAGCTTGACTCCTTCGGCTTGAGACAAAGAGAGAAAGAGATGATTAAAGAAAGAAGAAAGGCAGAAGAGGAGAGGCGGGCGTGAGGGGGAGGGAGGAGAGAGAGCAAGCGTCAGCACTCCATGTGTTAAAAGGGCAGATGGTAACCGCGGGTAACTGAGGAGCAAACCACTCTGCTGGCCACAGAGCCAGAGATCAGCGGAGAGAGGGAGGTAGAGAGAGGGAGGGAGGAGAGCAAACACATGCAGCGCAGCAGAGGAGAGGAGAGGAGCATCGGAGAGGAGAGGAGGCTGCTGCTCCAACAGGGAGAAAGACAGGGAGGAGAAGACTCAACACTTCTGGTCACTAACAAGGAGGCAGAGAGCAAAAAAGAAACAGGAGACGGAGAGATAGTAAGAGGAGGAGAAAAAGTATTCCTGCCCACCACTTAGAGAAAAAGAGGCAGGGGAAACGAAAGAGACCGGAGGGATCGAGGAGGCGGCGGATGGGAGATAGTTGGAGGAACTGGAAGACTGATCAATGAGCGGCTGAGATTTCAGGAAGAAATTTAGACTCAGCGAGAGAGAGAAAGAGGCAGAGAGGGGAGCCAATGACAGGGAAAGATTGATGAATGAGAGATGGATGCAAAACATCTGGAGAGATAAAGATTTAAAGAGAAATACTTAACAGGAGGCAGGGACATCCATCTAGCAAATTTTAGAAAAGCAGAATAATAAAAAAAAATTGAGAAAGAGGAGGGTAAGAGTGGAAAGAAATGAGGAACAGAGAGTGAAATATTTAAGAGGAGATAGAAGCTGAAGAGAGATGAGCAGAGAGTTGCAAAAACTTGGAGAAGAGAGAGAATAAATAAGAGTAGCGGAGGGAAACTGTGCTCCTCCTTTTCTTTTCTGTTCTTTTTTTGGAGGACTTGTTCTCCAGCTCCTCTCTTCTTCATAAAACTGAGGAGAAGCAACAGACGAAGAGAAGGAAGGGGGGCACTTTTCAAGACTATTTCCTTAAACTTTAGATAAAAGAAGAGACAACAAAGGCAGATATTTTACTATCTGAAAGTCAACTACTTCCAATGGCGTGCTACTATATCGTGATCAGTTCCACCCACCTCCATGACGGACAGCTGAGGAGCATCAAGGGGGTCTTCAGGGGACCAATAGGAACCGGCGCCCAGAGGAGCACGGTAAGGCCAGATCTTTACTTTTTTTGTTTTTAAAACACAAAAAAAGGTATTTTATTTCAAAGGAGTTTAAACAAATATGATATCAAGACTGTGGGAGTCAGATTGGGCTGTTTTCAGAGGAAGATCTTTATACTAGAGGATTCATTTCAGATTTGAATCTACCTACAAGACATAAATCCACCTTAATCCAGAGAATATTTCTGTATCCATCATTATATATTTTTTTCTTTTTAATTCACCTGCCAGGAAATCATTACATCTAAATTACCGTTCCTTAAAGCCCTCCCACTCACTTGACTGTCAGGTCCTTAATCATTGTTTTAGTGGAGTTAATTAATTGCCACTTCCATTAGGTTAATTGAGAGGCAGAGAGATGCAGATGGGGATGGCGAGGCTGGTGAGGGACCCCATCTCTGCGCCACTAAGAGCTTCTCTGGCTCCGCGCTCGCTCCTCAAAACCATAGCCTGCTTGTTTTTCTGCCTGCTTTACAGAGCTGTGCATTTCGGGAATCTGTTTTCTTTATCCCGGATTTGACGAGCTTCTGCTGAATGCATACACTTGCTAGATCTGCACATGGTTTTCTTCAAATGGGGGGGGGCGTGTAAATGTACGCCTCATAGTGGAATCACAAGCCTCATGTCGGCTGATGTTAATTACAAGCTAAAAATAAGGAAGACATAACTGCACTTAATTAACACAAAGAGATTAGTAAAGAGGAACAGCTGAATGGGATGTTTAGAGATAAGTCTTTACTTCTTTCTCACGGTATAAACTAAACCTTCACTGGGAGTGAGTGTTTCAGACAGGCAGGATTATGACAGTGAGCCCTTGCAGATCTGCACAAAAAACTCCGACATCCCTCAAAAACACTTTGAAGGTTGAGTGAGGACAGTACTCCAGCAAGCATTAGACATGCTTTCTGTTTCATTTAGCTTCATTATAGCCAATTGTTTTGAATTAACCAAAAATGCAAACTTCAAACTTCTGCAATCATGATTGCTGTCATGGTTTATGAAAAGCAACTGTCATTCAGTAGGTATATTGGTAACGACAAATCCATTACAGCTCGGTGTTGTGTTGATAAAGTGATAAGCCTCTCATACGTCACCTGTGTGTAGTCTCATTTACTGTCAGTAATCATAAATTACGGCGACACGTTACGGTGAAAAGATCGAGCCGAAAGTCTTCGGGAGAGACTGTCAGGCTGTAAATCAGCGGCACGACTGATGCGGCCAGTAATTAGTGGGAGAGAAATGCAAGAGCGCTCGCAGCAGCATCTAATTGTTCTGCAGCTGCAGCTCTGTACGCTGTGCATTGTGTCATGTTAAACTGACAGAAAGAGAAGTCAAAATGAACAATGTTGGACAGTTTTATTGTGTGAGTTGTTGAAGTGCAATACTTCAAATGAAAAAAATGGTTTCCAGTCCCAGATGTGGAAAAAAAGGTTCCCAGAACTGTGATCTTCCAGCGTTTGTTGAGGAGCTGCAGCAGGATGACCCCAGCACAAGCGATTTCAAGTCTTTTCATAATTATGACTTGCACATACTTGAGCATATTTTATTCAGTGAACATGTGGTAACTTCCACCAACACTTTTCCGCTACAGAATTCAACCACAGCAGTGTTATCTGATCCCACATCTCCTGTCAGTGCTGCACAGTCACCATCAGGTTATAATTTCAGGTTTCCACAAACCACAGACAATTTGTTGCTGATAAGGAGTCCTTCGGTTTCAGTGCTTTCATCGTCAGCAGCGGTATCTGTAGCACAACTCAGGCAACCCTACAAGAGTGTGTTCTTATCACAGATGTAGGACGGTCGCTGGTGGAGCATCGGCCTCCGGAAAGACTGGGTTTTGATTCCAGAGTGAAACCGCGGCTTGTCTTGGTTTAGCCTCAGCTGTCGCTCTCTCATTCTTTTGCTTTTCTCACTTTTGAAACCACCTTGTTGAGGTATGACCTTTTTTCAGGATGCTGCCCATTTCTACCAAAGAGGGGGATTATGTGACCAGATCGGCACGAGACATCTTGCTTCTTTGGTTTAGAAATGCTATTACTGGGTCAGCGTGGTACCAGTGTTTGCTCTCCTTCACAGCTAGAAGGCTGCTGATGCAAAGCTCGGCTTAGGTTTTCACGTTGTCACTGTGCCTGCATGGGCTTCCTCTAGAAACCAAGAACATGCACGTGACAATCAAGCAGCAGTGATATGCTCCAGGAGATACCCGTAACCCTTCCAGGAATCCCTCATCTGAATATTTTCAGTCTGAATACCATTATCTGGGATTTAAGTAATGGTCGATACCAATATCTGATACATTGGTGAATTGATGAGCTGTTTCCCTCAGCGTATGCATGAGACTAAAGTCATCACGCTTGACAATAACATTTCTTTTCACAGTAGACAAAAATTTACCAGCACAAAATCTAACAAAATAAGATAGATATACTGGAAATGGAACTAGCTTTGTAATTGTTTCTTACAAAAATATATAACTCCAGCAGGAGCAAATAATTGTAAAAATTCAAATTCCAAATAAAATAGACTCAAAGTAAATAAAATGTAATGGCTGAAACTAAACATAAATACAAGGGATTGGCTCATGGATCTGAGTAATTTTCTCCAATAATCAAGGCACATATTTTGTCAATAACAGGGTTGATATCCAGTCCTGATATTGGATCGGTGCATAGCTAGAAGAAGCAGGTATCGATGATGAATGGATGTTATTATTGCAGACGTGTAAAATAGACACAGTTTTATTAGGGCAAGATGACTGCTATTTCATGAGGGAGGAAGCTCAGGATTAAGATCTTGAACATAAATGAGATCTGAGTTTGGTTGAGGTGCGTACATGTAATCCTCTTGCATCAAACCAACTGGACTTCCTTTCCGTTAAGACCTTCGTCCATCCAGAGGGCTTTGGCACTTCAAACGGTCTGGCGGGGAATTTTGATTTATGCAAAGCTGTGACTTCAAGGGGGGCTTTTGTCCACTTTCAGTTGTTTTCCTGGTTTTAGTAACTTGAATGAAGGTGAAAAAAGTTGTAAAACCTGGGCAGGAAAAATAAGGCTGCAAGTGCCTTCCCACCAGACCCCCCCACACCAGGTCTGGTTTAATTCGGTCAGAGTTTGTTTCCTTGGATAGTCTGCCTCATTTGGGAAGGTGTGAAAGTTCATCTGAACTCTGGTGCAAGTCTGTCTGAAAATGTGGGTCTCAGTTTGCTTGTAAGTGAACCCTGGATCAGTTCACTTACAGTGTGAATGCAAATGGACTATCCAGTGAAACAAATAGAGGAAGAGGTGAAGAGCTGCTGCTCATAACAGGCTTTCATAACTGCAATTCAGAAAATGAACCAAACCATATGCTATCCTGGCATGAATACGCCCTGAGTTCTTGTCTGCTGGTTTTCCCAGTTAGATAACTTCATTTACATCTTTACATTAACATCTGTCTTTTCCATTTAAAATGTGTACATTATTGTCCTCAAGAGTCTCCCTTATTCTTGAGATGTTTCACAGATGTAGAAGACCGTGGAACTACAACGCTGCTTAGTTTATGTTTGAGAGTTTTGTCCTTCAAGTGAATGGGTTTTTTGGCCTCTTTCAAATGATGTTAATGATGATGTTATTCTTCTTATGAAGAATAAGATATATGATCATCTATTAACTCTTCATTAACATTTTGATCCCCCAAAAAATCAAAAGGTTAATGAAGAGTTAATAAATGATCATAAATCTTATTCTTTATAAGGTAAACACTTACACAATCTTTGTAATTATCAGTTAACTTGTAGGAAATGATTGTTCTTATTATTAAATACATTTTTGTTTATCCGTCTTGAGCAGTAAATATTCCATTATTATAATTAGGTTTTAGTAGGGATGAAAGTTAAAGACCGTAAATGGAAATTGGGTTATCATGCGGTTGTTATTGCTAGTAAAGCCTGCTTATGAACCTGCTGGGTCTCTGTGTCGTTAGACGGATCCAGTACCCGTCAGGATGGCTGGAGGTGGGGAGAGGAGGAGAAACGTGACTCCCTAAAATTTCTCCTGGGAGTTACATTTTGCTGCCTCGTTGCTATAGCAGTCCAACATTTACTGTAGCAAGAAGCTGGTTTCATGTGTTTTACAGTTGCCCGGATATCGATACCAAAATAGGAAATACTTGCCGATACTGCAGAAGATTAAGCTGATAAAATAAATAAATGATAACATGAGAGCAGTTACATATATGGGTACCGCCCGATGATCTGAAAGCCAGCACAGGAAGTTATGCAGTACTGCCCTGCAACTTCCTGTTTTGTTTAGCCAGGTAGAAGAGCGGTAGCCTCAGTCATTACATATGGCTTTATTTTAGGTTTGGAAACCCCAACACTCTCATTATACACCTTTTGAGAAAAATAATATCAAGCGATAAACCTTCAGGGAGCCAGCCCGGGTATCTGAATGGTTATTAATGTATTTATTTATGGAAGTTTGCCAGAGTGGTGACGGAAATGCATCAAGGCTTCTGACTCGTCTGTCCACCCTGACTCCGTCCCTCCTCCCAGTTAATTTTTCATCAAACTTTTACACTACAACACTGACTCTGTTTTATATTCTCCTTCTCTTTAAAAAAAAAAGAAATCCGACAGCTTTTTTTCTTTCCAACCTCTCCCAAGCAAATTTAACAAATCACAAATCACATTTCTCATTAAAAGCTGTAAAAGGAAAGCAAAAAACAACAGACGTTCATTCCCTCCTAACACATTAATTACCGTGCTTCAGTAAGTAGATGACAAAGTAATGGAGCTAGTAATGCTCCTTCAAGAAGTTTGAGTTCTCAGATGCACATGATAATAAACACAGAAAACATAAGGTAAAGATTCCTCTTGTAATGCAGAGCCAAAAACAAAACGCTCTGCAATTACCCACGCAAGGAAACTGTTCGTCACCTAAACCAGGAATAGAAAGCTGTATGAAGAGCTTTAATTGGCAAACAGCCACACACAACTATCGCCCGTCACCTTTGCAGCCTCATATATGGGCACTAATTCCTGCAAGTTTTTCAGTGTGTGGGCAGGTCTGATGAAACTGCATGAAACAATCAGAACTTAGCAAAAACAATTAACAAGAATCTCTTCACAAAAGCGAGGGAGCACCAACATAACAGGATTGCAGGAGAGAGAAATCACCAGGATGGATGAGTTTCCCTTCAACACAAAGGACTCAAATTCACTCCCAAGTGACCCCCCCCCCCCCTTTTATACATAACAAAGATCTAGATTTAAACTATTTTAGCTGCTCGCGTTTTCCTCTTTTAGATTCTCTGTCTTGGTTGGCGGGGGTATGATGGAGTAGAGCTGGTCGCTGGATCGATTCCCATTCATCATGTTCATATAATAAAAGTCACGCAGCAAAAACTCTGATTCAGAGTTCAAACGCGTCTCTTTACATCAGTATAAAAATCCAATATGACAGTTTAAGAGCAGACTGACTTGAAATCACTATCGTTTTCCATTGTACTCTTCTTTTTCTGGGGGGGGGGGTTGCAGTCCAAATTAATCAAGGTGAAATCAGGAGGCTGGAAGTTAACGGTGACGGAGACCAGCTGGCTAAAGCTTTGCAGGAGACGTTGTGGTAATCAGGCAGCTATTGATGACTTTATTCATTCAAAGTCAGCGCCGCTTGTTCATTGCGACTGCCTGCATAAATAAAGCAAGTTTCAATTTGCTAAGTGATCTCCATTTTGTGCATAAATGCATATAAAACAAACACTGGAATACAAGGAGTCTTTTTTAGAGCAGCGCACTGCACACAAAGAGCTTCAAGGAAAAGTGCTTCAATATGTTCCGTGGATCTTCCCAAGATTATGTGAAAAGAGTCAAATACAATGAGAAAAATGTGATGGGTTATTTTTTGTATGTATTGAGGAAAATGTTCCAATATTAAATATCTTTGAGTAGCAAATGATTATAACGTCTGAAGTCTGTCTGTGAAAGTCAAACAAATGAGTGGATGCTGTGAGACATTACTGAAATGATGTTAAGAGAGATTTTTTTGCCACTAATCCACTGTCAGGCACCTATATTGGCCAGTTATATTCATTCACTTCGATCCGATCCAATAATGGTATAGGAGGCCAGCGCTAATATCATTCTCTGATGTCAGAATGACAGCGACGAAAAAAATAATCAATTCAAATTCAGTTTGAACGTTTCATCCTGTTCAGACAAAGTAGTGTTGTTTTCTAACTTATTTGAAGGATTTGACAACGTAGATGTTTATTTTTCTATATCTTTTGCACTTGTATTGCCTATACTCAATTTGAAAACAGCAAGTTAAAAACAGCGAACAAAGAGCTACCTTTGATATGAGAATCCGTACCTGACACCAGGGACCGATGTTGGCTGATGTTCATGTTTACAAAAACAGAAGGCAGTTTTAAACCAAGACGACGGCAAAAAACAAGTTTTCCAGTTCAAATGATTTCATGTTTTTGAAGACAGAAACACAAAAAACAGATCCCGTCAGGGAAATATGGGGCTAGTATCGTGGTTGTGCTGCGTCTTTGCCAGGATGGCTTGAATTAACTAATGAACTTATCAATTCTGAATTAAACCAACAAAATCTAAGGGAAAAATGATGTCATCAGTGTTTGAACTGAACCTGAAGAAAAACTGCGTCTGAAGCAACGCGATTCCACCGAAGGACGCTGAATAATGAATGAAATCAATGTTTTGGAATGGGAAAAGTTAAATCCTATTATCTGATAGCAAGCTCAGCATTTCTGGGCCATTTAACCCTGACAAGGCACTTCTGCTCGGGTCAAAATGACCCTCAGTTCCTCAGCGGGGGACTTGCCCGTCCCTGTGCCTTGCAAGGGTTAAATGCATTTTCAGCTTTTTCTTATGTCTTTTCACACTGTTTGAATGTCATGCTGACCTATTAGGTAAAATTCCATGACATAATGATATTGCATGACAAACAACATAACTTTGTGTATCATTACTGAGCTACATCATTAGAACAAGTGGACTTGAAGCGAGAAGTTCTTGTTAGGAAACCCACCAACGTCCCAGAGGTGACACTACATTGTTTAGTTGCAGTTATTTCTGCAGAAAAGGATCAAATTAGAGCCCACAGACGCTCACAGACTCACAGGGAATCATTGTTGACAGTAAATAAATAACTGGGGGAAGTAGCTTGTTTCCAAAAATACCCTTTTATTGTTGTGAAAATGAAAAAAAGAGAAGCATGTGAACTAATCCCTTAAATTAAACTATTTTGATAATGGACATGTTTACTGTTAAGCCAAATTCAAACCACGGCAACAGAATCTCTTTCCTATTCAAGAAGCATAATGCTCAAAATAATCCTTATTTTGGCTTTACTTCTCATTTTCTTAAATATTTGTTGTTTGACAGGCGAGCTGCTGCACACAGCCTCACAACTCGCACTGCCGTTCCTCACGTCTGTCCTCTTCAAAGGAAAACAAATCCTTCTGACACCCAGGATCAAATGCTGTTGTGTTTTTATTTTTTTTTATTTTCCTCTTCTTTTGAGTACATTGATCGCTTTAACGCGCCACGTAAGTTCGACAGTGACGTGCATGTCTCTTGCTGTTGTCAACGCGGCCCGACTCACATCCGCGCTGCGGGGTGCAAACTCTGAAAACGCTGTTTAGAAATATTCAGCAGCTAAAAACATCAATACAGGACGTCGCCCTGCGTCTTACTTCATTGTTTTGTTGGTCAAACAGTTCACAGTAGCATGACTTCATCCTACCAGCTGTCATGGATTTTCGTTCATACCTTTCCTAATATCACTGAAACCACGGTTTGTTGCCATAGAAACATTGATTCCAGTCAGTTAAAAAAAACAACACTGAATTTCAATACCCCTACCTTGCACAAAAAAAAAGAAAAGAAAAAAAGTTGACACTAAACTCTGACTGAGCTTTTAATTTTCTCGAGCTGCCGATATCAAGCCCTTCCCTGAGTCCGTTCCGGAGGCTTCCTTCGCCAGATGTGCGCAGTTCTCGACTTAAAAACCCCTCCAACCCCTGCAGTTAAACTTATAACCCGTGCTCCGGTTTATTTGCTTCATCACCGTGTCTGTGTTTAGCGTTGAGTGTTATCAATTAAAACCCCGAGTGCTGCTGAGCATCTTATAAAAGCAATAATGTCCTTGAGCCGCCGGGTTATGGTGCAGTATACTCATCAGGTGCTGTCGGGTTTTTAACACCCGGCCTAACGGCACCCCTGGCACTTCTCCGCTATAACCTCGTCCCTCTTCTCTGCTAAGGTTTTAAACTCGCATCCGCGTGTGTGTGTTATGAGGTTGAAGTTAAGTCGCCAACAAAGTGGATCCTCAGTCCATAAATTAGCGCCGCCGAGGACACTGTGTGCATGCGTGTGTGTCACCGCCTGTGTGTAACGGAGGGATCGTGTGGGTTCACGCCGTTGCGTATTTGTGTTCAGTTGTTGCAACTCGCATGGCACGAGTGTGCGTCTGTGGTAGTTGTGAGGACATGCTGTGCTTCATTGATGTGTGAAACATCAGCTATGACTGTGGAGCCATCTGCTCTGATTGGAAAGATCCAGTGCAAGTGTGTGTGGAGTTTCTTGCACAAGCATGAGTGGGATTGCGTGACACGGCATTGCATGTGTGTATGCATTCGCCTGACTTCTTTAACCTACAAGGTCCTGTCTTTTTTATTTTGGGTATGGAGGACATCATGAAGTTTCAAGGCGAAAGTTGTGTCGTTCTCTACACAATTATCAACAGCACTTTTCCTCCAGACCCAGAGTTTGAAGTCCTTTAGAGCTATTTTGGCTAAAAGAGAAACATAATTGTGGCTAGTGTCCACCCTAACCGTGGATTCACACCGAAAGCGTCACGGGCGTCATAGGCGTCCGGCCTCCGCTGCAAGAGGCGTCGGAGGCCACGGAGGCGTTGGAGGGTCGATTTGAAGTTGAGAGAATCTCAACTTTATGCAAATGAGCAGCGGCGCTGACGAGGCAGCGTCCAATCACAGACCTCATTCACATGCAAACATAAGTATAGCTGTGCACACATAAACTAATTTTATCAGTAATTAATCTAGCTCATCTAGCAAACTGACATTTTCGCTGATTTGACTGCCGTTTTTACCTGAACTACTCATGTGAAACACGTTACTGATGGTTGAGGACCTGTATGGTCTGAACTATTGTAATTGCTACATCGATCCAACACAAAATCATTAAAAAACATGCTTATTAATCACAAAATACAGTTTAAACATTATGACCAAATCTGCTACGACCCGGTGTGTCAGTGTTCACTGCAGACAGACTGCAGCTTCACCGGGAGCAACGGCTCGCCGATGGTTGGTGTCCATCCGGTTGACCCGAGGACCAACCTTGTTAAGGAGCATCAAACTCACTCTCTTCTATACAGAAATAACGCCGAAATATAATATATATAAAGAAGACTTCCCAAAGTGCGATCCATGGTGAAAGACGAAACCGAAGATGTGCATGCTATATATAGATATATGTATATACAGTTTTTTCCCTCCAGTTCTGCAGCGCAGCTTGAAAACCCCGCCTACAAGCGGCGCGATGCAGGCGTCCTGAGCGACCAGGCGGTTTTTTGACACTTTCGGTGTGAATGCACAGCTAAATGTCACGGTGTCACATTTACATCAAATGTTGAGTGCACAGTCATGCATGCTCATTTGAAAGTTGTGTTGTTCTCACAGACTTGCAGTTTCATAAGTAAACAGCTGAAGACGTTTTTTCTCTGGTAATTCTGGTCTCAAAGTTGGTTTCTGCTTCCCCAATCCGGTCTGATGTTTGACAGTTTGGAGGGGGAGACCACTGTGCGCACCCACTAGCTCACGATCGGCCACATCCACACAGGTATCTGCCAACATTACATTAGAGCAGTACAAATGGACGTCTTATTTTGAAGAAAAGACAGCAGTGACAACAAATCATCAGGTGGTCGGTGCACTCTTGGGTCTCCATCTCAGTTTGTCAGTGCTCAGATTGAGTCAAGTGAGCAGAAATCAACAGAACTACTACGGAGGGTGCAGATGGCTGACGGTGCCCTCTACCATTGCACGTGTGGCAGTCTTTATGCTCTTGTACTTGAAACTTCTGTGGCCACAAGTACTAAATCTGTCGCTAACAATCAAACCTGATGATAATCAGGAGGCTGAACTTTAGCAATGACATGGGGCCACTTGTATCGACTTGGGGCCACGGATGTTTAAAACCGATGAGAAGGCAATACTTCTTTTCTTTGTTCTTGAAGACTTTAATTTGGGAGATTTTATACTTTTGACCGACCGGTGGGGAGTTTCAGGCTGAGAAGCTGTTGTGAGTCATTCAAGTCACAAGTGAATCAATATTCTGGCACAGACTCTCAGTAATCCTAAAAAACTACAATAGAGGGGGAGGTTTACTACCTTTCTTTAGTTTAAGAAACCAAGAAAATAATTCCAACTGGCTTCTTTCAACTTTTTTTGAATTGCATGTGTCTCACTGACCTTCCTGTCTGTGGTCAAAATGTGCATTTCCATGACCCCCAGATTTGCACAAAACCAAATATCGTGTGATGGAAGCGGCAGTGATTTAGAAAAAATTCCCAGATATAGAATAAACCCATTTACGTTTTTTCGATAATCCACTTATTTGCAAAAGTGTAATGGAAACGCTCTTTGCGTATTTCCACGTCTCCGACAGCGCTGGATGTGACGTAGCTGTCAATCTAAAGTCATCAAAATCTAGTTTCCAGCTGTTTTCAGCCTCATTAATACGATGCAGTTGACCTGTAACACTACTTGACCATTATACATCAGGGCTTTGCCTCTGAATAATCATTTGAATGATCATCCGCTGCTCTTATCTTCTATTTTATATATATATATATATATATATATATATATATATATATATATATATATATATATATTTTAGCATGTTCGAAATAAAGTTTTTCATTCATTTTCATTCATTTTTCATTCATATTTTCTGAACAGCAATAGCGACAATTGCAATAATTTGTCAAAGACTAAAGATTTTTCAGTCCATTTTCATCAGGGTTTTTCGTTGTTTTGAAGAGAAGTCTTGCAGAAAGAGATGTGGAGAGTTACGAGAATTATGCTTATTTGACAAAAACAGTGAACTAAAGTGGCAAAAATAGCACGTAAACACTGAGTTTGATGTGTTTGTCAATTTATTCCAAAAATTCAAAAAATTAGGCCAAAAAAACTTGACATATCAGTCATATCATATAGTTCTTTTATTTTACTTTTTCCCAGCAGAAACATAAAAATGGTAAAGTGATTGTGAAAGTTTGACGAGCTAATGGAAGGGTTGCTGAATCATCCCAACTGTATCCAGGTGTGTTTCCAGCTGTGTTTCCAGGTGTGTTCCAGGGTGTGTTTCCAGGGTGTGTTTCCAGCTATGTCTCCGGGTGTGTTTCCACGTGTACTTCAAGTTGTTAGGGGTTCAGTTTCACACCCCGCAGGTAATTTTTACACCACGTAACCTAAATGGCTAATGAAATTAGAAGAGCGCGTGCATTTGATAGATATAATGTGACAAGATCAGAGAGCAAATACAGATTTATTCAAAGTAACAGATCTCTTTCCAGCTAGTTAAAAATAGGAATCACGAACCCATCCTTTGTGCACAAATACATTAAATATCCATGAAAATTAAATGGCATCAAAAAATCCTATGTAAGCAGGGGATCTAGCACACTTTAAATCATTTAAATTAGAGTCTCTCAAGTTTTAATGGACACCTAGACGTACATAAGCCCTACAAATCACTTCTATCCACGATATCACAACTGTGGAGAAACATGTTTTGCAGAATTCAACAAAATCTTTGAGGATTTAATCTCATTCCCAGAAAATCCTCGTGCTACAACTGAAACGGAGGAGACACACTGCATGTGGCCAAGACCAATAAAGCTTTGACAGCAAGCCAACAGCAAAGACTCCGCGCAGTCGTTGGTGTTGAATCCTCTCAAAATAACAACTTTAATTTAAAACATGTCTCCCAGAACATCAGCAGAAATGTATTTTAGGGAAAAACCCAGCAGAGAGCAAAGGGATGCGGGGGGGCCAGGTTTTAGGAGGCGATCAGAAACGGGGACGGTCACTGATCACTCATGTCAGGCTAAATATGTTAACCAGCTCCACCTTTCTGCTACAGAGAGTTAATGGTAGTAAAATATTGGATTGAGCACATAAAACCTCCCAGATTTGTACAAACAAATACTCTCAGGACTTTAAAAACGCAAAGCACTTAACGTAGCGAGCGAGTCCTTCCAGAAAAAACAACACCCTGAGTGATGACATTTTTCTTCTGAAGATGTTCTTAATGAGTTGTTGGTGCTGAATGTTAAAGTATATATTTATGTAGCATGGTCGCTACTCAATTACCATGGAAACTGAGGTAGCACGTTGGAGGTGAGTGGGCGTCAACGCGACTTGGATGAACCTTGCAAATGTGGTGGGAGGGACGCATAGATGGAGATTTTGAAAGGGGGGGGGGGGTCTGAGTAAACTGAAACAGATGGAGAAAAGTAGGAAAATAAAGAAATTATCAAAACGATCAGAGGTAAAGTTCGTTCGGTTGCTAAGAGAAGTTGATTTTCCTCCTCCCTCACTCCTCTATTTTTATCTGCTGCTCATTATCAGCTTATCTTAACATCTGGAAGGGAAATGAACCATTTTCATCCCTGTTAGTCCTATCATCCTTTTTTCCATTAAGCCAATTGCAGTTTTGTTTACTTTTCTTCTTAACTTTGCTTGTTCCAATAAGACATTTTCAACTCAAGTGGTCCATTAACAGTCCATTAAAGGTGTTTTTCGGCAGCACTTTTCCTGAACGGCACACAAGCCGCTGTCAGACATGTGCCTAATATGTCAGCTCCTCGTCTCGGTGAGCGCGCTGGCGCGTTCCCGTAACGAGTCCTGGCGGAAATCAAACTAGGTCGGACCCGGTGACACGCACGCATCGGTTTCCAGGCAGCACGGGCCCAAACGGGTTCAACGGGCCAAATTAGAGGATAGAATTTCCTGTGACAGATGAACTGAATCCACTTGCAACGTAAAGCCATGCATTTCTTTTTGGATGAATGGAAGCTGCAGACGTGGGAAAGGCAAGCGGTAGCAGTCTCTGCCAGGTTTTCTGGGACACGCACGCGGGATCACCATGACTACCCCTTGTTTTAATCGAATCGGCGGTCAGCGTTCCCGGCTCAAATCCTGGCTGGGGTCTTTGGGGCTGGAGTTCTCCCCATGGGTGCATGGTTTTTCTCCAGGTGCTCTGGTTTATGAGTCAAAGTTGTTTTTGAAAAAACTAAACACTCAAAGTATGAAGAGCATGCACTTTTACTGTTTTTTCTACAAATCTGACGCCCACGCAGACCGATCTCTTAACTTCCCTCTAGATTTGTAACAGAAATGTTGCAACACTAATAAAATAAAATGAGTGGTAGTCATGGTGATTCTGTGTGTACACCCAAAACAGAGAACCTGCTCAAATCTTCCTATCGAAGTGTAATTTATTAAAAAAAAGAAATGCAGTGCTTTATGTTGGATGGAAATGGATTCAGTTAAACTATCACAGGACATTATGGATATACACACTCAAATACTTGAAATATAGGTTTTCTTTTGTGTTATACAGCCAGTATTTATTTACTAATAAGAATAATTGTCAAAAGTCAAGAGGGACTTTCTCTAACAGTGAGGCTTTTTGAGGAGATTGTCAGACGTCCAGCTCATCGTCATCCTGAAGTGGTTAGAAAAAAACCCAACTTGAATTCTTCTCTTGGTTCTTTCAGGGTGTTTCACTTTCACTTTGTGGAGCGTTTCAGGGATTTAAAGTCTTTCATTCACACTCTGAGGATCAATGAACTGACATCTGTTCATTTTTTGGATCATTATCACCTGTGACTCATTTACCTGTGCCCAGCCCAAATGTGAGAAGTTGTGGCCACACTGTTGGAGGTGTGAATGGCTTTAAAAGCACCTGGGGACGGGAGCCGAGGCTGCGCCGCTGACGCCCGCCAAGCGGTGTTTGTGATTCCGCGCACAAGCGTGTGTTTCAGCGCAAGAGTCAGCGCTTCAGTTCAGACTTCACCACGTCCCTTCTGACGGATGAGAGACGCTCTTTACTGGTCAGTTATGTTGACATGCCGGACAGAGAAGAAGGGTGGAGGATTGTTTAGTTGGGAAATCCATCTCTAGACAAACAGTGGTACCAATGTGGCCTCCAGCATCACCTGTCAGACACTGGTCCTCCCTCCCCTGACAGCCTGACACCCTCTCACGCCTCGTGTGACCAAAACAACAACCCACACCGTCAGTATCTTTCACCTCTCAAGGGCCTTGTTTTCCTACAATTTCCCCGTTTACACTGCTGGATACCCCATGTTTTATTACCCCAATTTAGCATGTCCAGTTTATATAAACTGACACAGGTTGGGGTGTTGCACCGGCCCCCCTCCAGAGCCACTTAAACACGTGTCAGGTCTGATGTGAACAGAATGACGCGGGATGGCGGGGCCTGGGTGGGATTCACGGTCCTCAAGCTCCTCATCCTCAGTGCTGAAGATGCTATAATATCCAATTTGCAACTAAAATGACCGACTAAACTGGTCATCTTCCGATTGGTGCATGATTTTGGGGGGAAGCCACTCCACAAATCCAGTTGTTATTCAGGGTAACATGTATCTGGCTGCTGATCTAATCCGGCACCTGCTTATGTAACGGTGGGATGGGGTAACAGGTCCATAAGGGAGGTTAAATGACTGCCGTGTGAATCTGTTCTGTGGAAAGACCAGTGTTGTGACCAACGCGTTATTTAGTAACGCGTTACAGTAACGCCGTTAGTTTTGCGATAACTAATACTCTAACGCATTACTTTTTAAATTCAGTAACGCAATTACCGTTACCTAACGGTGCGTTACTCCGTTATTTCTGGCTACAGTGAAGCTTTTTTCTCCCCACACGCGGAGACCGGAGGAAACGTAGTGGGCGTCTGTGTGTGCATTCAAAAACATGATGGTCACGGCGAGAAGAGAAGGCGAGTTTCGCAATGTGGAGATATTGGCCCGGTTTCCCAGATCAGTTAAGTAGTTCTTAACAGTTAAGTAGTTCTTTCACAGGCTCCTTAAGATGGTTTGAAAGAAGTCTTTCGCTGTTAAGAACTACTTAACTGATCTGGGAAACCGGGCCATTGTCATTACAGTAATCCCTGGTTTTTCGCAGGGGTTACGTTCCAAAAAGAACCCGTGATAAGTGAAATTCTTTTTACAATTATTATAGAAGGTTTCAAATTGCGGAGATCAGCACCGCTTCGCACGTATTTAATTTCTGACGGTGCCGCTGCATCTTGATTCGGTCTGTAGCGTCTTTTTCTCCTAAACCCAGCGGTGCAGGTGTGTTTTTTCGAGAGAAGAAAATAGTTATGGGTCGTTGTTGTCGGCCATTTTTCTTCTGGGCAAAAAGATTCTTATAAAACAACATGCCACCATGGATTATATCTGAGACTGTAATGAACGATTCATCAAAGGCTCCCGTTCTTGAGCTGCTGCTGAAGCTCATTGGTCGTTCTCAGCTTGTTGCTAAGCGACCAACGTTATTGACACAGGAAGTGAAGAAGCGGGGAGACTGTGTGGTAGGGCTGGGCAATATATCGAATATACTCGATGTATCGCGGCTTCTACTCTGTGCAATGTACAAAATTACTATATCGTGAATATTCAAGTATACATTGTCATGCGTTTGCTTTTAGCTGCGGGCATTAAATTACAGACTTTTCTCACTCTTTCTCGTCTCGTCTCTCCTTCTCAGAGACATAAAACAAGCACACCTACTTACATAGTCAGTCGCGTGCGTTCGACTAAGTTGTGATTTCCCCCTTTTTGCATGAAAGTTTAAAATTAGCATATATTAATGCAGTGTGAACAAGAATGTTTTAATGTAGACATATAAAAATCATCATACTGGTGTGATTGTAGGCATCAAAGTGTTAATTCAAGGCTAATGCAAAATATCGAGATATATTGTGTATCGTGACATGGCCTAAAAATATCGAGATATTAATAAAAGGCCATATCGCCCAGCCCTACTGTGTAGAATGGAGAACACGATGCACAATGCAAATCCATACAGTACCTGCTGAAATGAAGGCTAGAGGGGCGTTAATGGGAGCATTTAAATTATTTTTTTTATTTAATGTAACTAAAAAGTAACTTTTTATAGTAACGCATGACTTTTTGGTCTAAGTAACTTTTAATGAAGTAACTAGTAACGGTAACTAGTTACTATTTTTCAGTAACTAACACTGGGAAAGACACAACAGAAACGACGAATGACGATTAAATCTGTGCAGAGTATAAGACCCGTCCATCAGGGGGGAAGGTGACTCTAGTTTGCAGAACTTGAACTTGAACTTGGGGGCGCTCTGGAAACCCGAAGGAGCATCCGCCAGCTGAAGCCAGCCCAACATCCACCCCCTGACCTCCTGCTGAAGCCGGCTGGTGTCCTCTCCCCCCGACTGAAGCTCTCTCCTCCAGCGGTGGCGGACGGAGACTCTTGAAGCCCAGAAAACCCCATAAGAGGTTAAAGCCTGAAACTGAGTTTATCTGAACTGAGGAAACTTTTAGAACTCTACTTTTTATTCTACTAAAGCCCATGTGGTTGGATGTTTTGCCGACTCATCCGTATCCCCGGACCCCCCCTGCATGAATGTGGGTGCACCACCAATGCCTCCTGGATTGCCCTTCTGTTCTGTTCATTATTACTTGTCTTGTTTCAGGACATTAGCCGAGGCAAGTACTGCTTTTGTTCTTGCACAGATTGAATCTTTATTCTCTTTTCCTCTATTCTCACCCCTCTTTCCTTTCTACTATTATTAGCAGTATTTGTTGAATCCTCTATTTTCAAAGGCAGCTGCAACCCGTCTATCTTTCCCTCTTTTCCTCACGTCTGTCCTGTTTCTGCTATCTTGCACTTCTTAGTCAAACCCGGTTACATCTTTTTTTTATTCCCCGCCCTCTGTCTCATTTGTTCATCTTTGTTTCCCCCCCCCCTGCTCTCTCTTTTTAACACAGGTTGTCTTTCACCATTTTCAGCTTCAATCTCCTTCACACTTTTACCGTTTTTGCTTTTTTCTCCCGTGGCAGTTGCAACGCCTCCCTTTCCTTCTCTGTTCTCCTCTCATCTCTCTTTTTCTCCTTCTTTTTCTATATTTGTTTTTCTTTTGCCCTGGTTCTCTTCTACAACTTTTACATCCCTCGCTTCAGTTCTCTCTGCTTTGATCTGATTTGTACTTCCTCCCCCCCTTCACTTTCTCCTCTCTTTTTCCATTTGTGCCCTGTCAGCTTCTTCTTTTTCTTTATTTTCGGTGATCACTTCTCCAGCCCCCCCCCCGCCCCAGATAGGAATGAACTTTTACAACTTTTTTTCTTATCATCTTTACTTCGACAGAGGTGACACCAGACAGATGATATGATTTAATGGGCTCCCCCCTTTCCTCCTCCCATCTAAAAAGAAAGTGGGACCTTTGTTTAACTTATCTTTTTGTTCCCCCATCAGGTATTTGCTCTCTCCTCCCTTCTTTTCCTCTCTTTCCTCCGTCTCTTGTTTCACATTGTGTCTCCTCTCCTCTGCAGTTGATTTTCTTTCTTCTCGCGTCGCTTTCAAGGAGACATTTGCAGCCAGTTCACTCTCCTTGTTTTCTTTTCTTCTCCATCCTCATCTATCAACTTCTTTTTCATCTACTCTTCACTATAAGTTTGCTTTTCTTCATATCGCCCCAGCTTTCTCATCTCTGCTCGATATTCGCTGCCCATACCTTATTTCCTTTTTCTTCCTTTCCTTCTTGTCTATTCAATCTAATACCCTCTTTGCAATCTTGCTCTCTGTTCATCCCTTCTTCATTCAATCAGCCTCATCTCTCCTCTTCGTTCTCAGTTTAGTGAGCAGTAAAAACCATCGATAAAATAATAATAAAAACAACAACTGTCCTGTGATTATAAACCCATCTCCATCTGGATCTCTCACACCGTCACACACACACACACACACACACACACACACACACACACACACACACACACACACACACACACACACACACACACACACACACACACAGAGCTGAATGGGAAGTCAAACAGAAGGCCAATAAGACACGCTTGACTGGAGGCGAGTCTGCAGCGAGATGGAGAGAGATAGTGTGCGACTATTCACTCCTGTCATTGTGTGAACCTCATGTCCTCGCAGCCACAGGAAGATTAGATAAATCCTAAAACACTGTTGTTGATACTCAAGGGAGCATTTCAGACTAAAGACACCTGGAGGTCAGAAAGCGACGGCAGAGAAACAGAGTTTATATAATCTGATAATCAAGTCGGAAACCCCGGCAGGGATGTTGCGATCAGGCCACTGAAACTCACTTTATAAATATCAGCATAACTTGGAGAACAATGCATCAATCCGTTTAAGAGCTTCTTACATCAACAGTTTCATGAATTTACTCAGACATGCACTGGCGTTTTTTTTGTTTCTTATGTCAGTATGTTTGTTTAATGGAGTTTGAAAAGCAGTGGTGCAAAAAATGATGTCAAAGTGGACACATCTGGCCGTGACAGCCCAGGGGACGGACATGCACGTTCACATCTGTACCTGCGAGGGCTCCAGCTGACACGCTGTTAGTGGAAAAGCAAACCCCGAACTTCAGCTGTCCTCAGCTCTTCCAGCGAGATGAGTCTATTTCCCAACAAAGCAGCCAACAAAATGTCATTTTTAGTTTTACCAAAGAAATACTGCTTGTTTTTTAGGCAGATGTTCTTCTCCTCACACACGGACAGGCTCTGATTGATTATCCCACAGTTAGAATTGAGCTTTAAGCTCATACAGGTGCAGCCTTATGTCAACACGCATCACATGTTGAAGGACATTTACAATTTACTGCTTTTTTTTTTTTTTATTTCTGTCCTTTTACATCAACTGAATGCTGCTATGCAGCTCCAACCCGTCCCAACCGAGGGGCAACAGCTGCTTTTCAAAGCTGTTGCCATTGAATTCGATCAACTGGTGGGACTTCTCCCAAAACAAGTCCGTCTCCACGTGGCTCCTCCTCCCATCTGCCCTCCCTGTAGGACGCTTGTAGCGTCTTCATAAGTAAACGCGGCAGTTTGGCGTTTGCTTGGAACGCTCTCGCCGTGCAACGTCTGCGGGCCGTCGGAGCTCCGGCGCTGAAGGACACCTTGAGTGGATTTCAAAGTCGCCACTGGTCTCGACAGATCATGATTATTTGATGCCCTGGGAATGAGAATGATGCGCATTGCATCACTTTTTAATGCACAGGGAAGGTTTTACCACGTTTTTTTTCAAAGTGTAGGTCAAGTATTGAATTCAACAGATGTCCCTCAGACACCGTAAGTACTGCCTGCGAGCGACATCACGCTCCCAGCGAGAGAAGGGACACACACTGTCTCTCCTAATTTCATTGAGGGTAAGTCAGAAATGTCACAAACATTTTGGTAGTTTACTGATCTGGATCATTCAGTTTTGTGTTAACACTCCGGCAGTAGGGGAAGACATCAGCAGTCTTCATTCTTCTACAGTGAGAGGGATTATTCACAAATGGAAAACATTCAAAATAGTGGCCAATCATGAAGGCCACATCATACAAAGCTCAGCAAAACCGTGAAGGAACAAAGAATCTCAGACTCTCCAGACCTCAGCATCGTAAATGGAAAAGATTGTGACGGTAAAATAATAATAAAAAAAGACTGAATAAGTAGGATTCTTTGGAAAGGTTACCTTTAGTAAAGTTATTTTCTCAAGAAATAAAGAGAGAGCATGTCAACACAGCCAGGGTTAAAAGGGTGCATGTTAGCAAACCTTAAAGCCTCTGGAGTCATGTACGTTGGACAAACGACACCAAAATGGACAACTTTAGCTCAGCTCAGCGCCCATTATTGTAAAACCTCAACACGAACACCAACTGTCAGACACAGAGACGGAGGGGGGATGATCTGGCTGCTCACACTTGGATGCAACAGTGATGGCAATGATCTCCAGACCTCAGTCTTTAGAGACGTGTGCATCAATGAACGCTCACAAACCTAAATGAACTAAAGGGACCCTGTAAAGAATAATGAGCCCCAATGCCTCCACAAGTCACACTGAAAACATTTAGGTTTTAACTTTTACAGGCGGTTCTCAAAGCTACTGAATGATGGGTAGTCTTTCCAAACACTACTTTTGTGAAACAAATAATGAAAACATAACATGTCATATGTCATAAGGAGGAATTTACATTATTTTCATGATGAATTTCTTTTAATAAGTCCTGGTATGTAAACCCTTAGATCTGAAAGACTGTGTGACTGCAAGTTTAATAAATGGAAAAGGTCATAAGATTTCAAGTTTGAGGTCAGAGTGAGTGTTATTTATCTTCCCTCCCTCAAATAAATCCCAACTCAGAGCAATAACGGAAACAAATCTGAGACACTTGCTCATCAGAGAGATCTGAAGCTTTCAGATCAGACTTACAGGAAACAGAGTGATTATCTCACGAACTTCTACCCTCCTAATCCCTGCCCGCTGATTGCCTGCTAACATACAGTACGGCTCTTTTTGAGCAGAGCCGACGGCACAAACGCAGATGACACGTAGATGCCCTTGCCGCGGGGCGCGATGGCATTGTCGGTCGCCGTTGATACCCGAGATCAAACGCGTAATTCCTTCTGCTGCGCGCTGGCTTTCCTAGAGAGACAGTCAGATATTCTGGCACTCAGACTCTGCTCTAATGACACAGCAGACAAGCAGATAGCATTGATCAGAGTGACCCCTTTTTGTGAATCAATACAAATGATCCCATCTAGATAACGTTACAATCGATAACGGTGTGTGTCTGCCCGTGTGAGTGGGTGCAGAGGGGTGTCTGCCGGTGACCTGACCTGTGTCTCAGTGCGGCAGCCTGATATAGTTTTTGGACGGCGTTTGTGCGTAATAGTGTGTGTGTTGAGGGTGGGGCAGTTTGAGGTCAGCCAAGGTGGGACGTAATGGGACTCTGACCAGATCCAATCTGGGACCACTTGTGGCAAAATGAATTGGCCTCACACGAAGAAGGTAAAGTCTATCCCTGAGTGTGTGTGTGTGTGTGTGTGTGTGTGTGTGTGTGTGTGTGTGTGTGTGTGTGTGTGTGTGTCGGCCCGTCCTTCTTTGTCTTCTTTGTGTGTGTGAATGTGCGCCAGGCTGTCTGAGCATTTCTGGGAGTGCGCTGGTGTATGTGTAAAGGCCACCCTTGCTGTGGAAAACTAATCTAATTTTGACAGGTTTGCACAGACAAAAGGGCACGTTTATTGAAAAAGAATCACAACGCAGCACATTGACTTCGTACTTTCAAGCGTGCGCACACTCGCCGGGCTGAAGTCGGCGAGTGTTTCACACACCAGTCGCCACTTTTGCGACCGTCTGCGATACGTGTAAAATGCCACATGATTGGTCGTGTTGAGTCGTGGGAAAGCGGCTCCATTTCCTTCCGTCTGGCTCCCCCGCCGCGCACGGCGGCGAAGAGAAGCGAGCCTCAGATTCTGTACTTTATTTACGCCTCTTAACCCCTTTAGAAATGTCCAGTGAATCCTCCATCTCCAAAGACTTGAAAAAATGATCACATCTCACCTAAATCTGCTTTTATGGAGATGTGACGAAGCATCGCGGCGGTGACCGCGGGGTGCTTTACAGCCACCTCATTAATCACCAGGCAGAAAGGAGGGCAAACAAACACATTACACACATTTGGATGCAAAAAGTGGGGTGAGACAGTGGACCAGGTTTGTTTTTCAGGTCAGCTTGACCCTTCACGTTTCTGTCAAACTGTACAAACAAACAGCTGACTAAACGAACAGCTGAGGTTCATCTCGTATCAGATATTCACCATGACGTGGTCACGATACTTTCTACTAATGCAAATCCCCCAAAAAGCCTTTGTCATTTTGCATCCCTCCAAATCTATTTCTTCATTTAAATTTGATCATAATTTGTCCACACATGCTCATTTCCACTGTTTTTTAAAGAGATTCTATCACTTTTTTTTTCATTTATTGGTCATTTTACTCTCTTCACCCTTGTTTTGAGCATCCCTGTGGTTGTTTTAAGATATTTTTGCAGTTGTTTAAGGTCATTTGTTTAGGTGTTGCTAATCACATGGGCCTCCCTGCAGTTGTTTCTGGCTTCTTCTCAGTTGCTTTGAGTTTTTGTACATCACTCTGGTCACATATTGCAGACATCTTTTTTTCTATGTGTTTCATCTCTTTGTGATGGATTTGTTCACAGCCATTTCAAACTCGGAGGCCTCCTGACTCCTTGGAGCCATGCACATGGTTTCACCCGCGATCAAGGAAGCAGCAGTGACACATTTTAGTGATTTATCCACAGTTTGTTCAACTTATTGTAAGCAGATTTAGTTTGGGTAAAAGGAGGCTTGGGGTTAGTGAAATGTCGATAAAAGGAAGCTGAAGGAACCATGAAAGTTTTTCTTTCTGCATTTCTTCTCTCTTTGTGAATTTCTGTCAGTAAAACGTGAACATGTAACTTTCAGCCAGTCCCAAAATAAGAGTGAAACATGTGTTGCAGAGAGAGACGTTTTCTGTTTTGATCACAAGGTAATATAACCATACGGCAATTTCGGATCCAGCAGAGAGGGATCGGCTATTCTGCAGGAGCAGTTTGATTAGTTTTCTGTTAGCACTGCGGCTGCCGAGAATCAAAGCTGCTCTCAAAGTGGCTGCAAACACTGAAATCTACAGCAGATTAGCATTTGACATTTAAATACAGAGTCTCAGCGGAGGATTCCTTAAATCGCATGAGTCACTGTGCCGCCCGACCATCTCGCGGTCATCTGGGCTAATCAGATAGATTTAAAATATTCCCTCCACCACTCTTTGACCACGGCTTCAATATCCCTCGTCTTAGATCGCCCGTATTTCCGGCTTCTGCCGGCTCACCTCCTCGCCACACACACACGCGCGTTCAGAGCTGTATGTAAACAAACTGCAGCCGACGCACACACACACTCCCACACACACACACTCCCCCACACACACACACACACACACACTCCCACACACACATGCACGCACAGATTTGTATGCAGCGACTAGTTTGCCTGTGTTTCTATTTCAGGCCGGTTCGACTTCTTTGTAAGTCTGCCGCACCGCCTTTAGAGTGTTTCTTGGTTGTAAAGTAAAGGCTGCGGATACATGTACTTCTCCACAAAGATTTGTTAGCTCTCTCTATTACAAGATGTGTGTGCATTCGACTGGGTGTGCGTGTGTGTGCATGTGTGTGTGTGTGTGTGTGTGGAGAGGCAGACAGAGATAACATTGTTCTCCCAGAAATCTATCAGCGCCAACAGGATTGCTTTTCCCCCCGCCTTGCTTTTTTCCAGTGTTTCTTTCCTGTTTCCATCTCTCCCCCCTCCCCGCCTCATCTTTCTCTCTCCCCCCTTCCGTCTCACTTGGTCTACCTTCTGCTCCTCTCCTTCCATTACACCCTCTTCTCAACCTCTCCCCGAACAGAGCACCAGTTGCACTTTATAACGTCTAGTTTAGCAGCTGCCCACCAAACACAGAGGCTAACTTGTGTGTGTGAGCGGGTGCATGGGCATGTCGGCGGAGGCTATCTTCTCTAAATGATACTCTGCCTCCTCTACCCCTGACTGCGAGAGCGATAGAAGGGAAGATGGTAGAGAAATGGGAGGAAAGATGGAAGCGGTGAGGCGGGAGACGGATGACAAGACGGGGAGGAGAGGGAGTGGGACGGGAGTGATTGGCGAGGGGGAGACTGAGACGGCACAGGAAGATACAAAAGGTGGTGGAAATGAGTGATAGAGGGCAGGAGAATAAAGAGAGATGTATAGGGATTAGGAGAGCGGCAAAAATTAGTTATGGCGGGCGCAGACAGGAGACAAGAAGGATCGCAGCAGGCCGCAGCAAGGTTGTACTTTGCATTTGTCAGTTCAACTCTGTCATACTCGGGATGTCTAATTTCGTCATGTAGGGGGTAAATGCATGCAAAGTAGAACAAAAAAGTGGACAAGCTGCCAGCCTGGGAGATGTAAATTATAAGTACATAAGTGCCTCTTATAAATACGTTTCCAATGGAGTTGAAGGTTATGAAACTCTCTTAAACCTGCCGGATGAGGCAATTAAAGCCGTCATCTACTGTATGTTAAAGGGTAAAGGAGTGACAGGAGAGCTGTTCCAGCAGGACTCGTCAAAGAACCAACTTCATGGGGTTACATGCTGAAGATGCACAGCTAAAACAGTTAAGAGTTCAGCCTTGCTCCAAAATGATGCCCCACCTGCCGTCACCTCAGTTGACCTTGACTGTGCAGTCTGTTACCTGTTACCTATCCACTTCGTGCCTTGTGGCACATAAGGCCTCAACAGAGCTCCTCCACTTCTGACGGTCGGCTGCTGCAGTCCTCACTTCCAGCCATGATTTCCATCCTCCTTCCCTTTTCTCCTCCTCGACGGTACGTCTCCAGGTGGTCTTTGATCTTCCCTGTCTTCTCTTCCCTTCTGGTGCCCAAGTCATTGCTATGTTGCAGTCGTTGTTGTGGTCCTGCCGCAGTATGTGCCCAATCATCTTCCATCTTCGCAACTTCACCTCATTGCTGAGTGGTCTCATATCAGCTCTTTCCACCAGTTGTATATTACTGATGTGATCCTGCCAACTTATTCGGAGTATTCTTCGTAGGCATCTATTGTGAAATACGTCGACAGCCTTGTTGTCTTCTTTGTTCATTTTCCAGGTCTCACCTCCGTAAAGTAATACTGGTACTACTAGTGTCTTGTACAATTTCAGCTTTGTTCTTCTGGTGATGCTGTTGGAGCTCCAGGTCTTCCCAAGTCTGACAAATGCTCCTCTCGCTTTCGACAGTCTATTCTTTAGGTCCTTCATTCCGCCTCCCTCTTTACAAACTGTGGCTCCTAAATACGTGAATTGGTCTACTTGATGTCTTGCCCATTTATTTGGATTTTCTCCTGATTTCTTGCGTGAATCCTCATAGTTTTTGTTTTTTGTGTATCCTGAGGATCCTGAGTCCTACTCGCTTGGCCTCTTTGTCCATCTGTGTTGTTTTACTCTGCATATATCGTTTTGTGGACGAGAGCAATGCTACGTCGTCCGCGAAATCCAGGTCGTCGAGTTTTGATGTCAGCTTCCAGCGAATTCCATTTTCTCCTTTTTTAACTGTCCGCATTATCCAATCCATTACTATTAAGAACAAGAAGCCAGACGTGTTGCATCCCTGTTTCACGCCGGTTTTAAGGTTGAACCACTTGCATATTTCTCCTTGGTCTTCCACTGCACGCTGGAAGTCTTCATAGAACGATTAGACCATTCTCACAATTAAGAGTTCAGCTTTGCTCCAAAATGATGCCCCACTGCCGTCACCTCAGTTGACCTTGACTGTGCAGAGTCGGCTTTTGGCATAAAGTTCACAGAACCACAGGATGTTACGCTGGTGCACCAAAATGGTAAATTTACGCAGAGAACCATACATACATAAACTCTGGCTTTATTTCTCCTGGTGATGAAGGCCCAACTCATCTCATTACATAACATAGTTCCTTCCTAGATGGAGGACAATGGGTAAGTTCTCCACCTAACCACTTTCTACAGATATTCTGCTTTGAGTTAGTTCAATTAGCACCCATCACCCACTAAATGTGGGTTTATTTTGCGTAGTGGCAGTTTATGACCTTCCACAGCAGAAATGACATCCTGAGACACAATAGTCTTCTAGTAAGTTAGCATGGCAATGCAGAGACGTACCTGAAGTTATTTTAAAAAGGAAAAAAAAAGTTAAAAGATCTGCGTGAACTGGAGGAAAACCAAAGGGGAGATGCACGGCAAGGAAGCCAAAATTAAAACGTGTTACTTAGAACCACTCTATGTAAAAATGTCTCTTCTGATCCAGTGAGGGCCGCATATCCCAAGAAAGTTAATGTGTCAGACGAAGTGGCATCATGAAAGGTGCCGGACCGTCCCCACTCATTAGTGCAGTGTTGTCAATGGTCAGTTTGGCAACACAGCTGATCTAAAGGCCCTAATGTTCATGGAGTGTTGCTACGTAGAGCGGATTCAATAAGAAATGGAAACAACTTTTGATGATTTCTTATCAGTTTACAGTCTGTACAATGCATAAAAGAGTTAGGAATTTAAACTTTCATTTTTGAGTTAAATGTTAACCTTTAAGTCAAAGTAAAAGGGCGAGGCTGTTAATAACTGTGAGTGGCAGGTAGATTTTGAAATCTATGCGCCAAAAACATTCATTTCTGGTCCAGACGGTTCATATTAATCCAGCAGATACCTGACGGACGACATATGCACAACAGTGTGATCCAGAAGTTTCTAAACTACCAAAGTTGTGGTTTATTTGAGTCGACTGTCACAAAAATCACAGTCACAAAAATCTTTTGAAACATTTAGAGAAGACAAAATAGTGCCAATGAGGATATGCTGCACAGAAACAGTAGCCGTAACATCTGTACCAAACTTTAATGAGCACTCACCGAAGCTCCCATGTGTAGATGAACAAGGGAAGCTTGAAAACAAAACTCTGCTGCTACACATTTGGACGGCTTCGGTCCACGCTGGGATCGTATTTCAGTCAAACTGCACCTGAAGCTGTCAGGAGCGGACCAACATCCAGCTGTTCGCTGGGTTGGTCTGCTTGCGTTCACGCTTCTTTAAGTGATCCACACGAACAGAACAATCATACTCTACTTGAGTTTTAATCAAACTAAACCTGCGGTGTGGGAAATGACTTTTTCACTCCGGGACTCCACAGGGTTTTCTTACCATCGTTTCATCAGCTTCACAGTTTTCTTCAATCCTCCACACAGTTTTCTACGGCACTGGGAGTGTTTCAGAACAAAAACTGTGAATCCCTCCTTGCAGGTGTCCCACAAATCCTAGAATCAACATTCTGCTCATAAATCTCTGTATCCTGGTCAAATTTAAACAAACAAGACAAAAATCATTGTATTGTTGTTGACTCATGACAATTTTAGGACGTGCTACGACATCTATTCCTGCATCCAGTTATTTTTCTATATCCATACACGCAACAAATAAGAAACCTACATTCCAGGATATATGTATATATGGGTAACTTTTTTTAGCTGTTTCATGAACTTCTGTGAGCTTGTGTCGAATTTTGCAGTTCGTGATGAAATCTTCTGACAGTTTATTCAGGCCCGGTTCCACCGGTTGTGCTGATGTCGTTTTTGTGACATGCGATTAGGAGCCTGCATCAGCTATTTTATTCTGAAACTGACTGGATTTTTCTGTTTAGTGCCTGTTCCCGAGTTTCTGCTTTGCTCACCTGTTCTGTGCAGTGTGACGAGGCGTCTGTGTAAAAATGGATGTGTATGTTTAGTAGGAGTAAGCAGTTCTTAAAGAGAGAGTCACTCACATGCACCAACAGGAACTTGTAGCCTGATCAGCTTCCAAAATACAGAGCGGACGTTTTTGTGATTTTGTGACATTGAAACTAGTTTGGAAGGCAACAACAAAGGATAGCAGCAGCGAAAGTGCTTCTTCAGTTAAAAAAACCCAACTATACTTTAATGGAAAACTCTCTTGTGACGTGATGATGAGAAACTGTGTTCATTTTGAACTGTATTATGAGGATATTTTTTATTTTTTCTCTGATCAAAAAGGTGCTTTTGTGCAAAACACAGGCTCCTTCTCTCCAGCAGAGATGCAGCGAGCGTCTGCATGCCGATCACAGAAACATTTGGGCTGCTGTGAAACCTTAATGATCTGGTTTTGGTTCCATAAGCAGGCCCATTAATCTGTAAGTGGTTCACCAAATCCGTAGAAGAGACATTTGATTTTTAGGAATCAAACTCCAGACATAAACATTGCGACAGTCAAGCAGTTCACACTGTGATTTGCTCTACTTGTATCAGTCTTGAAGCAACGTGAACACATAGTAAACATGCGCCCCCAATTTCTCTTTGTCATCCTGTTTCTAATTGTCTGTCATTATTAATGACATGAGGTCTCGTAGCAGCTTAAATAATTATTTCTTCATCCTTGTCAGCACACAGGCAGCAGGAGGCCACTGTCAATTAATCTTACTTAACTCTCTCCACGGTTAAGAAATAGACCTACCATAACCTCTAAAGCTCACTAATTAACACCTCTCACGGACAATTTGTGCTTTCTGGGGTATTATGGACCAATGGCAATCATTTCTACCTGAAAATACTACTGTACCAAAAGTTTGAAAGTAACTCAGTGTGGTTACGTGCACATCTAAATCAAGCTATTGGCAACAATCTAGCTAAGGATTAAACTGGAGTTTCCCTGAAATCCAAGTATACCTGCGCACGAAGACAACCGATTATCGAGTGAGGTGTATTCGACCAAAGGACAGGGCATGTTTCCAAAAATTACGATTTTTGACTCCATGTGAAGCTTCAAACTGTAATCTGGCACTTTCATCATGGTTTAGGAGCAGTGTGGCTTTTTGGTACACAATGCATCTTTACAAATTGTTTCATTGTTGTTTTGATGTTCATTTGCACATTTGGCACCAAAGCAGTTTAATCTCTGGGACACAACATACATTTTTACATTTACACGTATGTACTGTTGTTTGAACAGATAAACATGGGCCTTTCAGGCTTCTGATAATTGTACCCAAGAATGAACTAGAATTGTGATAAATCCACAATGCTTTTCTTTTGAATTTTTTGTTTTGATGTCAAGCACTTAGGCCCTCATGTTTGATGTTGTGCCCTAAAATGTCTAAGTGTAAAAGATGTCCCTCCAATTAATTTAAATGTCAGTGATTAGAAACTCTTAATGCTAAAACGTCATTGTGTCAACTTCTCTGTGGCAGGTTGGAGTGGCTGCAACCACTCAGCAATCACACAGGTGTGTCCCATCAGCCTCTCCAACCTGCCAGCCTTGATAAAGAGGACTGAGAGTCTCAGGAGGAGGCTGCTGCTGAGGAGCTGTGTGTGTTTCTGCACGTTTTGGGTGAGAAATAAAAGGGTCTGAACGAAACTCCGTGTCCTCTCCGTCCTTCGGTCGGGCCCCCGTGGCACGCACCTTGCCACACTGGCACCCAACGTGGGGCTTCGAAGGACGGACGAGGGGGGGGCATGGAGCGGGCCCTGGACGCGCTCGCCCGGGCCATGGCGGGCATGGCGGCCGCCTTCCGGGACCAGGGCGAGCGGCAGCTGGCCGCGATAGAAGCCCTGGTGGCCGCGGGGCGACCCATCCCTGCACCCCGTCTGAGGGCCGCCGCAGCAACGCGGGAGGAGCTGGCGGCGCCGCAGCTGAGAGGCCGGGAGGCAGAAGCTGCGGGCCGCCAAGCGACGGCTCCCGAGGCGGCGGGACCCGCGGAGCGGCCCATCCCTGCACCCCGTCTGAGGTTTGCCGCGGCAGCGCTGGTGGCGCCGCAGCTGGGAGGCCGTGAGGCAGAAGCTGCGGGCCGCCAGGCGACGGCTCCGGGGGCGGAGGCGGAGATGGAGGCGGAGGCGGCGTTGGCTGGGAAGGCGGCTGCGGAGGCGCAGCTGCAAGCGACGGCGGAGACGGGGCCGGACCAGCAGCCCGCGCAGGGCTGCGTCGCGGAGGGGAAGGAGGCGGTCGTGCGCGCGCCTTGTGGCCCGAGGCCACCATGGGCCCGGCCCTGAGCGCATTTTCCACGGCGGGAGAGCCGACGCCGGGGACGACCCCCACGATGGGGCCGCAGGTCAGGCCGACGCCGAGGACGACCCCCCGACCAGGAAGGCCCGGGGGGTTCTGGGCTTCCTCTCCCGCTCCGACGGGGCGGGGGGGGGAGTATGCTCGGCCGGACAGACCCCGGCTCGAGGTTGGCGTTGGGGGTGTGTGGCAGGTTGGAGTGGCTGCAACCACTCAGCAATCACACAGGTGTGTCCCATCAGCCTCTCCAACCTGCCAGCCTTGATAAAGAGGACTGAGAGTCTCAGGAGGAGGCTGCTGCTGAGGAGCTGTGTGTGTTTCTGCACGTTTTGGGTGAGAAATAAAAGGGTCTGAACGAAACTCCGTGGCCTCTCCGTCCTTCGGTCGGGCCCCCGTGGCACGCACCTTGCCACATTCTCTAAACACTTTAAGGCCACAGTCAAGTTATGTTAACTTATGAATTTGAAGGAAGTCATTTAAAATAATCAACATATTATAGTGTAAGGGTTGTCCGGTCTCTGTATGATTGGAGCAGGAGTCTGGTTTGCATTGCCGGCAGTAGATCAGACTTGTTCCCGGTGCATGTTGGACTCCGGCAGGGCTGCCCTTTGTCTCTGGTCCTGTTCATAATTTTTATGGACAGGATTTCTAGGCGCAGCCAGGGGCCGGAGGGGATCCGGTTTGGGAACTTCAGGATTTCATCTCTGCTTTTTGCAGATGATGTTGTCCTGTTGGCTTCATCGGACCGGGACCTTCAGCATGTGCTGGGGCGGTTTGCGGCCGAGTGCGACGCGGCAGGGATGAGAATCAGCACCTCCAAGACCGAGGCCATGGTTCTTCACCGGGAAAGGGTGGCATGCCTTCTCCCGGTGGGTGGAGAAGTCCTGCGTCCTGCCCGATGGAGCGGGAGATTGACAGACGGATCGGTGCAGCGTCCGCAGTTATGCGGTCGATGTACCGGACCGTTGTGGTGAGAGGGAGCCGAAAGGCGAAGCTCTCTATTTACCGGTCAATCTACGCCCCTACCCTCACCTATGGTCATGAACTTTGGGTAGTGACCGAAAGGACAAGATCACGGATACAAGCGGCCGAGATGAGTTTCCTCCGCAGGGTGGCTGGACGCTCACTCAGAGATAGGGTGAGGAGTTCGGTCACCCGGGAGGAGCTCGGAGTCGAGCCGCTGCTCCTTCACATTGAGAGGAGTCAGCTGAGGTGCTTAGGCATCTGTACCGGATCCTCCTGGACGCCTCCCTAGGGAGGTGTTCCAGGCATGTCCCTCCTCCCTAGGGAGGTGTTCCAGGCATGTCCCTCCGGGAGGAGACCCCGGGGAAGACCCAGGACACGCTGGAGAGACTATGTCTCTCTGCTGGCTTGGGAACGCCTCGGACTCCCCTCGGAAGAGCTGGAGGAAGTGTCTGGGGTGAAGGAAGTCTGGGCATCCCTGCTGAGGCTGCTGCCCCCGCGACCCGGGAACGGATAAGCGGCGGACGATGGATGGATGGATGGATGGATATTATAGTGTATGCACACTTCTGGTTGCAACTGTAGAAGAACAAAAAGTTTGTTTTTTGAAAAACAAAAAAGATTTTAACATTCAATATAATTTAAAAACAATGAGAAACACCAGCTGGCAGCTTCCATTACTTTTGCACTGTCACAAAGATACAGCTGCATGAAATAATACAATAATAGAAACAACATGCTCTCAGTAAGAAACACTTTCTTACCAAATGTCAGCGTGTCTGTAGCACAGTGTTGCTCTCAGACCGGTCTCCATGTTTATTCCACAACCCCAGGGGTATTATATGTTCAGCTGGGCATCGGAAAGGTCTGGACATGGCAAGTAAAACCAACCATTGCTGAGATAGTTATTCAGAAATTCATGATTTCTTCTATTTTTGAATCCAGAAAACACAAGTACTGTATCTCACTTGTCTCAGAAGTTTTATTAACATCTGTGTCTTCAGCAACTTTCATATTTACTAATTGAAAAAAGAATCAAACATTAATTTCTCTTGTGACTGTCTTTTGGTCTCTGCCATCCCTTATAACACATATTTGGCATTTCAGTTACTGTAATACTAGTCCATCTGTCTTTGCCAGACTTTAGCTGGTTTTGTCTGTGCTGGTTTTTGTGACCTGATGAACCAGATGGTTTGTTACACACAAGCATCTTGGGAGTTAATCTGCAGAGAAAGGGAAAAGTATTGGCTGAAGCATTTGCCATTCACTATCACGCACACTTCAAATCCATCTACTCAACTAGTGAGGTCAGTTATTAACAAGGAGCTGGTTTTGTTGACTGTCATGACACCTAAAACCTGCCTATAACTGAAGGACATTCGTGTAGTTTGGCCACAAATGGGTAGTTTGAAGACTGGACTGAAGGATCTCATGTGATTATATGTAGCACTCTGGAAAAGGTAACATTGAAATCCAAGAGCTGTGAGGCAACTTGTAAACTCATGGTTGAGCACGATAAAAAAGGATCATATAGTAAATCAAAACCACGACTTTGGGTCACCAAAGTCACTTCAAAACAGCCAGTTATCCTTCTGTGGTTACAAGTGACATATCTGTTCTGATAAGAAAAAAAACAGTAGAAAAGAAAATGTCATTCTGCTATACAGCAAGCATAACGAGGTCATAGGAGATGAGGAGGAGAATCTCTCCCTTGCATCATATCTATGTTTTATTCCAACCAGAAGACTCCTATTGTCTCTTTCTTTTAGTTGTCCATTTTTTAACTCCATGTCTTGACTGCTTTCACCTAACCACTGCATTACTTGAAAGTTCTTGATTATATTTGAGAAAACATGATGCTTAAGCTTGAAAACACAAGTTAAAATGCATTTCATACAATTTCAATGGTTCCTGCTGCTGTTCCTGGAATGCTAACAGCTCAGGAAATCCTGTACATGGGGGCCAAAATATAGAAGTTTTATTATTGGGTATAAGTTCATTCTGTATTTGCTTTATTAATATAGATACATGGTTTAATTTTTTAAGATCATGACTTGTTATTTCAGAGAGAGTACAGTAATGCAATAATCATGTATTTAGCTCATGATTGTGTAAAACAACATTGTAGATTAGCTAGAATTTGGTCGCTGTCATTCTAAGAGAAGTAGCGCACTTTTATTAGCAAGAGGAGAGCGAGTGAAACCGTTTCGCTCAGACAGCAGGAGCTATATGTTTTTCTTAACGTAATGTGGTTAATTTAGTTTACAGAAAGTTGTTTCAGAAAATGAATGTAAGAAGGACCAAGGACTTTGAATAAATATTCGTTCAATCGTTTGCATTGAGGTCCTGGCGGAAAAGGTTGAGTTAGTCAGCTTTATCACCGAAACAATAAATGAGACTGCAGGGCATAATTTGCAAGGCTGTGGAATTGTGTTGTAATTTTCTGGTGGATCTCATTTTCTGCCGCTCAATGAGTGAGTGTTAAAAATCAATATTATTCAATCAGATGCTGTGTCTCATGCGGCAGCAGCGAAAATGCAATTCATCAAGACATGGCTGCAGGAGCATTTCAGCCGGCTCCAGAGAGCTGACGGAGCAGGGAGGGAAAAGCAGGAGGGACTGCAGTGACGGCTAACAACACATGTCACTGTGAAGGAGCGTCCCTGAACCCTTGTGATTGAACTGGAGACTGGAGTTTTCTAACATACTGAGTTCAGCTGTCTTACCTGTGACGTCAGCACAGGATTCTCATCAGCAGATGTTTCAGAGCATTCGTAGAGATTTAGGGAGATTTTAGCAATATTTCTAACTTAAAACAGAAGTCTATTTAATGAATCACTTATTTAGTTATTTACTTTAATAATGCTGGCTTGGTGGTTAGCACTGTTGCGTCACAGCAAGAAGGTTCCCGGTTCAACTCCCAGGCCCAGCAGGGTCTTTCTGTGTGGAGTTTGCATGTTCTCCCCGTGCTTGCGTGCGTTTTCTCTGGTTACTCCGGCTTCCTCCCACAGTCCAAAAACATGAATAGTAGGTAAATTGATGATTCTAAATTGCCCGTAGGTGTCAGTGTGAGTGTGTCTGGTTTATATGTGGCCCTGCGATGGACTGGTGACCTGTCCAGGGTGTAACCACTGCCTCTCACCTGAAAATAGCTGGGATAGGCTCCAGCAGACCCCCGTGAGCCTGCAAGGATAAAGCCGGTATAGAAAATGCATGGATGGACTTTAATAATTTATACCGCACCAAAATATTGTTCTCTTTGACAATAAACAATTCAACTCAATTAGCAGAGCTTGAGTTTATCCACAGGCTGTCTGAAGCCAAAAAGAAAAATGTATCCAGTGTGAAAATAACATGTAAAAAAAAAAGCACCACACCATCTGCAGGCCATATATCACTCGCAATACGTAAGCTTAAATATGTACCTTAGATCGTAAATCCTGACTCAGCTCAGCTGACAGGGATTTATTGGATTAACTCCATTGATTCCTCTATGAAATTCATTACCTAAATATGCAAGAAAAAAAGGCTCTCGCCATTCTGCTTTTAGGCTTTAAGTAATTATGTTGCAGGTATCTCATGCTAGGAAGTTAGTAAACCTTCCTAATTGCAGTATTGGATTGCTTATGCCTTGCTGCAAACCATTAACTAAATGTCTGAGGAGCCAGATATACGCTGTGAGCTAGTTAATTAGAATGGAGCAATGCCAGCGGTTGAGACATCCCATAATATAGCTATAATGCCTGAGAGATCTCAAATGATCATGGTCTGTAACTGAAGGAGGGCGACTCCGGCTCCCAGCTGCGGACGTCAGATATCGAAAGTGAGATGGGACGACTGTGCTGTTCTTTTTTGTTGTTTTTCTTCCCACCACTTCATCCATCAATCCTCTCCAGTGGATTTTGTCACAGCTTTCTGATTTGCAAAATAACTTCCAATCTCATCGGAAATCTCCTCCGTCTATCCTTCTGTCCCTCACCCTGTCAGTCAATGTGTTGTTATTTACCCTCCCGCATTTCCTTTTTCTCATTCCCCTGTCTTTTTCTATCCCTTCACTTATCATTTCTCCTCTCCCTGCTCCTCCCTCACCCCTCTGTCTATCCATCTTGATCTCCTTCTATCATTTTATTTCTATCTCCTCCTTCTACTCCCTCTAGTTACCTCTTACAAATTCCTTAACGGCACTTTTCTTTATTTCTTTTTGCGTGTGTGTGTGTGTGTGTGAGAGAGAGAGGGAGGAAGGACAGAGATTGATGGGGTGAACAGCAATAAAGAGACAGGAGGAGAGAAAGGGAGCGGGAGGAAGAGTGTGTGGATAATAGAGAAAGAGTGAAGGAACTAGGAGGGAGGGAGAAAAAAGAGGACAAGTGAAAAATCTCTGAGCCATAATCTTCCCTCAGCCTGGAGAAGCTCTGCCAAGCTGACCACACACACACACACACACGCACACACACACGTGTGCACGCACACACACACACTCGTTCTGTGTGGGCTAAGTTTAAGACAGAGTGGAAATCAATGCAACCACTACCACTATGCATGATAATGAGAGCCCTGTGTGTGTGTGTGTGTGTGTGTGTGTGTGTGTGTGTGTGTGTGTGTGTGTGTGTGTGTGTGTAGTGAGCATCTGCTCGTGTGGATGTGAGTGGATAACTGCAGAGTGTATGTTTGTGTGCGTGTGTGGTCTAATCCTAACTAAGCCGCTGGATGTGTGTCTGAGTGTGATACAGAGTCGTAGGCTGATTGGTATATCTGCCCCAAGAATATGCGCGCCTGTTTGTGTGTTTGAGAGAGAGAGAGTGTGTGCTGCATGTGCCCACGTCTGCATAAGTGTGTGTGTGTGTTTGCGCTTAAACAGTCGTTTACCTCAAAGAAAAGCAGCTCCCAGAATGCAATGAGGGAAAAAGTTCAGGTCCAGTAAAAAAGTGACTTTATTAAATGTGCGGTGAAAGGGCAGGGGTAGGAAGTGAAACTAAGCCCTCCTCCTGGTCACGCCGTCTTTGCCGGGGAAGTTCAGGCGGACGCCTGCTCAGCCAGCTGGAGGAGATGGAAACAGTAGCCCGGGAGACGTGCGGAGAGGTGAGGCGGAGGGGGCCGGCTGGAGGTTAAAGACAGAGCCGTGTAACTACAAGCAGAAATAACCTTTTCAGGCCCCGCGCTCCAAGTGGCGATCCGAAATCGTTATTCCCGGCCACACTGCTGGTTGTAAGAAATCCATAACGCTGTGCACAACCCAGACATCTGGGGCAGTTCATCAACGCGCTAGTCCTCAAATTACTGCAGGACGTGCTGCAGACGCCTCAGCCGTACACGGCAGAACATTCGAGCATGTCCGAACGCGTGCCTGTCTACATTTCAGGTGTTTTTCATGTAAATCACGTTTGCAACACTGCTGAAGTGTTGGAAGCTTCTTGCATTTATCAGAATCTGATGTGTGTTAATTGCAGCTTTGATTGAATCAAATTCCCTTTAGATTAGACAGATAATCAATATGACAACCTTCAGCAAAGTTTTACTACACGATATACCTTTAGTACAGGCATGTGATCCTTCTGCTCCTGTCTGGGTTTAGCCAATAAAAACGATACATAACAAACAAAAACCAACCTTAATGGGTTCTTCCTTTCAGGATATTTGGAAAAGTTACCTCAAACCACAAAATTGTTCTCAAAATTAGCATAAAAACCTGCTAGCTCTCGGAAAAGGACAGGAGACTGCAGGGTCTGACTTCACAAACACACAAAAACAGAGTTAAAAGTCAAATTTGGTCAGAAATATCCTCAGAAAAATCCACAGGCGGAGGAGCAGACAGCTGGTCACCATCTCCAAGACACTCCGTTTCCTTGAAGACTATTGTAAGAAAAACAAAGATATGAGTATTTTTCTTTAGATTAAATACAAGCAAGAACATTCTACTGTAAAAGTCACACTATTTTTTAAGACTAATTAACAAGCAGAAGTGTGGTGGCTGGTCGCAGGAGCGGCTCACAACGCACTGCAGCGCGTGAATATCCACAGGTGGAAAGATAAAAACAAGATGCCTCATGATTTTAAAATGCAAATACATAAATAAAGGGTGAGGCAGGGATCTTGAGTGGCTCTATAAGAGCATATATGATAAATAAGGTTCACCGTTTCTGAAGTGCAGAATTACTCCTGAAACCTGAATGGATGAGATATTCATCTCCGGTGGACTCTTGTTGGAGGTTTAAGCACTAGTGTGTTGAAAAATGTAAAAGCTGTGCGTGCGTCCTGGGAGGAGGACGGCCACGTTCAGAGGATTGTTGATGTACATTTAAGATGAGATACACGTTTATGGAGATGTATTATGGCCTCTGAGATAAGGAAGTTGGGAACACTTGAAGATGTCTGTGTGGATAGTCCACGGCGTAATTGGTGCTGAAGCGTCCATTCATTCCCCTCCGGTGTTGATAGATCTTGAAAGAGAAGCAAACAATCAGATCAATGGAAACAGGCTCTACTAAAAAGTGAAGTTAAATGAGACACAAACCGCAGATAAAAGTTTAGACCCATAAACAGTCTGTTATTGGTGATAATAGTTTAGGCATCACTGCAGTGCTGCTGCATTAAAGTCATGCAGCTCTATACTGAATTAAAGAGCTTATAATGATAATTAATGGGGTTGGTAAACTCGTAACTATGAAACAGATACATGCAATTACAATTATTTTAACATTTGTTGCTTTTTGATTCTTGCATTCATAGATAAAAATAAAGATTTTTGGTTTTATATAGGCTTTATACTGACAGTCCAACACCATTTAAGTTTATAAGGGGGGTATTATGACAAAATTGCATCTCAGTATAGATGTTGATGCATAAACTGCATAGCAAACTAAAACTTCTTACTTAATAAAATGTTGTCACATTGTAAATGGCCATCATATTGTCATATGACTGAAACTGATATCAATATCAATCATATTCACAGAGTTCTGTAACATCACAGACCCAGATCGGGGTGAAATTTACGGTGTTTTGCATCTTATTTCTATCTATCTTATAACAAATATGAGAACCCCAGAAAACTAGAAAACCCTTTTTTTTATTTTAAATCTCCTGTAGATAAGCACATCGTGATGAATCAGTCATGGGGTTCAGTTTGTACAAATTTTGAGATAAAAAAACAACTTGTGGAAGAAGAACAGAAAAAACAACCTGTGTCTCCAATACCTCATTGTTGATTAAGTTAATGTAGCTAATTACAGTTCTAAAAAATAAAACTGGAATTGCACAAAGTTTGTATCAGTGGGAAAAAGCTGCAAGAAAATAAAAAAACATTATTTGGTGAAAATAAGAATAAAAAGGAAAAAGTGCAATTATTCCCATTCGAGCAGCAATAACAACCCACTTTTAACTGGCTTCACTTCATAGACACTTTAAGACTTATATAAATGTAACAATTTAAAAAAACATTATCTCAGTCACATATTGAACTGTCGCACAAATTTGAAATAAAATGTTCCATCAAAACTCTTCCAATAACTTTATCTTTCTGGCCTGTAGATGAATTGTGACAATTGGATGAACGCCTACGGACTAGTTTGTTAATTTGACTTCAAGTTTTTGAAAAAGGGTTGAAAATTTTCATGGGAAAAACAGTTTGAATGGTCGGGATTGAAGAACTAGAGTAGCGTACGCTGTTCTGGGGATATGGGGCAAAATACAGATGTTCCCTACTTGGACTTTCTAAATATAAGGCAATGTTTAAACATACACATATATTAAATATAAAGCAAAATAGAAATATTGGTGCAGCCAAATGCTCATCTACTGCATATGTTGAACAGTTGAAAGCCAGGGAGATGAAGCGTGTTTTTAGCGAGTAACTTCAAATGCCTGAAGTGTAAACAGTGAAAATATGAAGAGACAAGATGTTCCACAGCTTTGGAGAAGCACATTTGGTGTCATTTTGATCTTGAAACACGTAGAAAATCAAGATTTCCCATCATCAATGTGAGGTCCCTGGAAAATAAAATGGACAAGCTTTACATAATAATGATAAAGCAAGATAATTAAGACTGGATTTTTGTACATTTTCACCGAAACATTGCTGCAGGAACATATTCCAAGCTCCAACACCTCTCTCTTACTGATTGGATACAGACAGAAAGAGACAGCAGACGGTGGAGGAAAAGTAAAGGTGGAGAACTCATTAAAAACAGATGGAGAAATACTAAGCGTGTGACTGTGAAGGAGCGTCTCTGCCCCTGGATGCTGAGCATCCGCCTTTGGGGATCCATCAATATTTTAAAGATACTGAGAAATCGAGTTCAACTTTTACATTTTATTTAATCAGACTTTAGTTATTTTTACTTAAACATTCATACTGCAGCAAAATAACTTCTGTTTGGAGATTAAAGCATCATTCAGTCTGTTCGGTCCCCACACTCATATTCAGCGTTATTCGCTTTGTCTGAGGAGTGGTGTTTTGATGCAACGTGTACGTGGGTCAATTGACAAAATTATTATGAGCTGACATCGACTCAAATTGGATTAAACTTCCTTTGCTAAGGGAGACTAATCTTCATCTTCTTAGTTTTGCTGCTGCAGAAAAGCCAGCAGAGCAAAACACTTGTACGTGAGCGTCATTTATTGCAAACGAAAGCCCTGCAATGGACCTATCTTTAATTTCACTTGCTGACTCGAGCCCAAATTTAGAAAATGTGGCAAAACTACTCAGACAGCATCTGACCCCCTCGGAGACAACGTATCTCGCATGTGGGACTTGAAGTTTTTGTGTGTGACTATAAAATGTAAGAAAGTGTGCCAGAGCCGTGTGTGAATGTGCCTGTGTTTGCCTCACAAGTGTGTAAATGCGGCTTGTGCGAGTGTGATTTGTGAGTGTGCCTATGTGTTAATTGGAGGGCTGTTGTCTTGAAAGATCATCCATTTGTCTCCATCTGGCCCTCTGGCTGCAGAAACCTCCTTGCTACATCACACACACAGGCGCACACACACACACACACACTCAGGTTTTTGCCAAGGTCCTCATTCGCTGCACTTGAAACCCTGTCTGAAGACAATACATCTTATCAAAGCTGGCACTCAGATGCATTTTAATCTACATCTTGAATCAAATTTTGTACTCTGTTTCATATTTCTGCAGTCAGCCGCATGAAAGCTTTAATATTGATTGTAAAGCGGAGGTGGAGCTCGTGCAGCGGGCCCACCGGCTCATTTTGCAGCAGCCTCTCTTCTTATTTATTTAGAGATGGAAAGGTGATGCTCAGCCTCTCCATTAAAACGCAACACAATTGCCTCCCGCTTTAATCCGGCGTGAGTAATAAAGTCTACAGTGTCTAATATGAAATACTGGCATGATTGTGAGAGATGAATCCTGCCCCGAAGCCTGTGTGATGAGGCCTTTTCTCTAAACACTCTGGACAATGCAGAGTATGATGAGTGTGCAGGAGGGAGTTTGTGTGTCTTGTCTAATTTGACCAATCTTTATTCATAGGATTAGACTGTTTGGCGCGAATGTGGGTCGCATTTGTGAAAAAACATGGCAAACACTCTCAAAAGTGATGCAATATTAATATCAATATGCCCGCCTCATTTTCATCTCACTGTCGCAGATTTGGTGAGACTCTGTAAGAGACTGGTGTTAGCCTCTAATTCATTCTTGTCAATTCTTGTCATCACTTCAGACCAAAGGCACCTTTCTCAACACTTGCAATCAGACAGATACTAAACTAAAAGATATTCATAACACACGGATCTGGCGTGTCTCTGTCCTTTTCACATCGACTGATGCGGGGTGGCGTGCTGAGCTGCCCCGTGAATAACTCGCCTCCGAGGGTACACTTAACCGCTGGTCGGGTCTAAGTAAACAGAACTAACGCGGGGTGGCAGCTCGTGGGAGGGATTTGTTGATCATATAACCGGGGGAGTTTCTTTTCTTTTTTGAATAAGATAAGGAAACAGCTGATGAGAGTAACAACAGCAGCAGGAAGCCACAGGTAGGGTCTACATTTGCAAGATGAGTAACTGGGGAGACAAGAAGATCCTCGAGCCATAAAGCGGCATATGTCCGGAAACACAAAGGATCGTCCATTGTTTGAACAAGTGGCCACAGAAATGACAAACTGGAGCTTTGCAAGAAGAAAAACCCGGTCGAAAAACACTCATCCCGATGTTCATCCATCCTTTTTTTGAAAATTACACCTGACAGATGGCGTATAAATCTTGCTGATGTCTCAGGGTGTATTTCATCCTGCTGATGTAGGGATAATACGTCATTCTACACGCCCACACATCTTACGTTATGCTACGGGGATAACGCCTCACGACTCGACTTCCCGCCCCTCAACTGGCCTTCAGGCACGGGCTGGCACCTAACACGCCTTGTGTTTATACTAACCAATGCACGTTAAACATGCATTCATCATCCAGCGATAACAGCGGGATCCAATCTAAAAAGGCTTATAGCTGCAGCTACAGAAAAACACCAGAGGAGCTCGTCTTACACTCAGCTTCGTAGTAGATATGATGCTACGCTGCAGGGGGACGCCAACGTGATCCACTGAGCGGTACCATCACCCATTCTTCTCTCTTCTTCTTCTCTTTCCTTTCTTCAGAATATCTCATCACCATAATTGCTCTCCATTGTTCTTGTAGTTTGTTGTGCTGGTCTGCCCCATGGATGTATTATATAACTGGATACTGTGCCAAAAATGGCCGCCCATTCATTTCAATGCATTCTGCTCAGCCAGCGCATGTGCCGAAAAAATCTCGGACTTCCTGGTTTACTTCCTGGTACACGGGCCCATAGAGCATGCGCAGTTGAGTAACCTCCCATGATGCTCTGGGGCCTCCCATCATGCCCCGGGGCAATGACGCGAATTTTAATATAATATGTATTAATATAATATCTTAATTCATGTATATTATTACATGTATATCATCACATATATGATTAATGTATTAATATAATATAATTACATAATATATATTAATATAATACATCTGTGGAATGCACGGACACGGCTGTGACGTCATCCGTGACGTCACGCCCAGAAAGAGACTTTTCTTTGACTTTTCTGGCCGTTATAAAACATTTTTGACAGATATAAAGTCCATGACTTAAAAATATAGAATACAAAGATTAGTAATTGCCGGTGATTACAGCTGGAGGTGTCCTGTGAACAGTTTTAGAGGCTTCTCTTTTACTATTGCGGTCTATGGGAAGAAAGCTTTCTGGGCCCCATGGGATTTTTTGTTGCAGTACCGCGGCTGGCCACTGGAAAAAATCGGCGTGCCTGCTGAGTGCGAGACTGGGGGGCTGGTCTGCCCCCTCCTTTTCTGTAATGAGCATGTTTGCAGGCCAGAGCTTCAGGAGCTGCATGCGGGCCTGCAGTCCCAATCTTTGACCATCCCAGAGTTTTCCTCCATTTATCCATCTAGATGTTTCTGTTGGATATCTACTGACATCCTGGCCTCTGACCACCTCAGTGTCTGCTGTCTACCTCTGTTTAGCTGTTTCTGTAGTTCACCAGCTAGCAGATAATTACTACTAATATATCTTGTCTTTTGTACCACTGACAATATATCGGCGTCTCTCCTCTCTCTGTTCTTTAGTCTCTTTCTTATCTCCTCCTGTCCTGCTCCTCCCAGCTGGCCTTTGGTAGGAGGACCCCCCATTATTATCCAGTTCCTCCTGATCAAGGCTTCTTCCATCTTAAAGGGGAGTTTTTCTTGCCACTTAAGGCTTGGGTCTCTGTAAAGCGCCCTAGAGAGAATTTGGATTGTAATAGACACTATATAAATAAAATTGAACTTAATTGAATGAACTGTTAACATTTGAAACGTCTCCGAACAGAAAACGTCCCTCTATGACCCGGTTCAGAGGGAGTGAAGATGGTAAAAATTAGTCTAGGACTGAAACATTGAGGATGGAGAAATACACAGACTTATTCATAAACAAGAGATAAATGTAGAGCGTTCTTGAGGAATTGGTTTCTAATGATTATGCTGTAATCACTCATTCACATCAGCGAGTACTGGCCATGTTTGTCTTTGAAAAATGGAAACAGCTGATCAGTAATGTGATGTTTGCTATGCCAGAATATTTTTATCTCCCTAATGAGCGTCAACTCCTTTGAAAAAGGGCAAAAAAACTTTCTAAAAGAGTTATTTTTGGTGTTTTTTTCTTTTAAAAGTGGAGCTGTTTGAAGAACTTGTAAGTCGTCGGTATCTCCCAGCAGTCAGTGCTCTCTCACGTTGGAGAATCAGGGAGGACTGCTGATGGACAAGCCTACGAGCTGCCTCGAGTCAGAGCAGTTACATTGCTGCTTGAGCTGTTTAACGTTGTGAAAATTCATATCGGTTTGAGAAAATGCTGTACTGTTGACTTTAAGGCCACATCACTTTAGCGTCTGACAGGTATTCATTCTGTCACTTCACTTAAAACTGAATAACATCCTCATTGCTTCTCTCTAATTTAGACTTTTTATTGGTTAGAAATACATATTCAAATATCACTGGCGCTAATAGTGATTATTTGGAGACTCTGGCCACACAGTTGTAGAGCTATTTTGTACGTTCATCTGGGGATTTCTTTTTTTTTATTCCATCTGGTGTAAAAATCCTAAAAATAGCCTCGGACTTGAAAGGTTAATAGAAATCCCATGCAGTGAACAGTATGAAAGGAGATCGGGTTATTTTACAAAAGCTGCCATCAGGTTCAAGGTGCATTATGTGAAACGTAGAAGCCAGCAGTGACTCTTCAGCCGCTCCACTCACACTGGAGACTGAAAGTCAGGACATCTCGACCTCGGCTGCCTCCTGGTTGGCTGTAAAAGTCCGACTATAGTGAGCTTTTCCTCCTCTGCACTGGAAGTGCAGAACCAAACACTCCTTAAGCGCCTTACTGGGAAAAATCAACAGGAACTAAATATTCAACACAATAACACATCAATAAACAGCAGCAGAAAGTAATATGTGAAAAAAACATTTAAATTAACATTTAACTACATATATGTATGTGTTTTTATGTTATTTTTACTGTCACGTGATGTTTCTGTGAGAAAAAAATCATCTGATCTTATAAGATCTTATTGGACAAATACTGCTTCAAACCACCATACATCATATTCATTAACAAAAAAATGACGCTAAAAATTTGGCAGCAATGACTTGAAGTGGTCATTTCCCTTACGACTTTCATCAGTCTTTTACATCCCGGAGGAATTTTGTTCAATTTTTCTCCACAAGATCGATTCAGTACTCTGAACTGCCTCGTTTCAGTTTTAACCAGGCTCTACTCGTTGTACATGTGACCTCACATTTGTCTCATGTAGAGAGGAGTTCATGATCAAGCTGCTCAGGCCACGTGACTCAAAACAATCCCAAATCATCACTCCTCTGGGCATTAGGACCCAGCAGCTCCACTTTGGTCTCATCCTACTGTAGGACAGGGTTGCAGAAGTCTTGTGGTTTGTTCAGATGCAGATCATCAAACAGTCCTTGTTTCCATGTTCTTTGCGGAGACTTTCTTTTGGCAATCGTGGACTGCAACATGCTCAGTGAGGCCTGCAGGGTCTGAGATGTGACTTCTGTTTTCTTGTTTATTCGTTTGTTTGTTTTTGGATTGCATGGTCTGACTTTGGTGTAAAATTGCTAGATATTGTAGATCAATATTGTTAAACTCTGGAAAAATAACCAGGTAAATTGGGGTTAAGTTGCACACTAGTGTTATTTTTTGATGATTTTTTTCATTAATCTCGTTCATAGAGTGTTTAAAGGTAGAGTTTGGTAAACCTGAATAAAGTACAGACATTTGATGTTGTAATTAACATCCTCAATTTCTCTGCTATTACAATAAAAAGTAATAGTTCTGTTCTGAAACCCAGGAGTGCATTATAAATGTATGAAACATTTGTTCCACCGGGTTCAGGATGTGTTGGTGCAGTGGTCGGTGGGTGTAGCTTCTGCTCTGTGTTTCAGTCACATAGTGGCATAAACCATCAAACACTCACTGCTGGGAAGCAGCGTGACCCCTCCAACCTAAAAAAATAAAGAAATAAACTCCCCTGTGGGCCATTGGACTCACAGTCTGTCTCAAAATGGGGTTGCAACTATTCATCCGTTTGAGTTAAAGCAGTCTTGAAAGTTTTGTAGCAGTTGTTTGTTTGTAGGTAGGAAACCATTAAGTGATCAAGTCCTTTAACTACCTACAAAAAAAAGCAAAAACAACGACAACAGCAACAAAACGTCCCAGAGAATATCTGAGAAAATGGTCAGAAAACAGAAATTACAGAATAAACAACTGTAGGGGGAAAAAAAACTGTTTTCTTGTCAAGGCAGCCTTTATTTCTGCGTCTAAATTGTCTTTTGGATCAAAACTCAATGACTTTGCACAACTGTTTCACTTTGTTTGAGGTCTGCAAACACATCAGTTGGTATATTTCAAATTTCCGCGGATCAGTGACATCACAGAAGGCAGAACTAACTGGTTTCCCAGCTTCGTCACCACATGACTCATCATTACGCTGCATTTACTGAACCTGGGAGGTGGAAATGCAAAGCTGTTTGTCAGATAGTCGTGGTTGAAACATGGGCTGTTGATTCGTAACAAGGCTATTTTGATCAAAGCATGTCACAGATGTTTTATTAAAGACCAAAAACACAAAAAAAGTAGCCAAACAGTCCAAATCTGTTTCTGCAATCAATGATAAACTAATACACTCAAATTCCTCTCGCAAGGACCGGTAGCTGCAGCGTAAAAAATATCATTGATTTTGCACCGATATTGTAAGTTATTAATAGTAAAAATACTATTAATGTCTTTTGTTGATACCCTGGATAGACAAGCATGGCTTTCTATATAATAAAAGTTCACTTGAGAACTCACCGTTAAAAAAAACAGTAGTTGGCATTAAGCTCAGCTTGGCAATCTGGCTGCTACCCGGCCTGTGTGGGAGCTCACTGAGGAGCAGCAACAACACATCCACAGTGGAGTTTAAGCCATATGCTTCCTGAAGGCTGAGGCAACTCGTTTTTTTCAGGAAAAAGTCAAAAAGGTTTGCTGCAGCTCTTTTAAACATGCTGAGCAAACGCATTACCTGCTGGTCCAGAAAACTGCGACCAGCGAGTCAAAAGTCGTCAAAGTGGACATCTTAAACAATGTCACAGGAAGCTCAAAAATTCTTGCATTTATAAACAATATCTAAAAAGTAATTACAATTATTTCAATGTATTTCATGGGACATCACATCCAGTGACCCAGTGTTGACAGTTTTGGTTCAACAGCTCTTCATCTGAATGTTGTCTCTGGTGTCGTAATTGAAAACTGGACGAGCAACTCTGTGTAATTAACCCACCAAGTACACTGTAGACTTCAAAAACCCTCTTTACTTATTCTCTCCTCTATCCCCCGTCTTCATCTTTCCATCTTCCCCTCTCTCTCTCTCTCTGTCTCTGAAGTCCAGTTGCCATATCTGACAGGCTAATTAAAACAGCACGTAATGAGGGAGCAGAGGCAATGAAGAGGAGGAGGCGGAGAAGGAGGAGAAGGAGGAAAGGCGGGAGGGTCGGAGGGAGAGACTGAGTAGAAAGGTGTCATGATTCGGGGATGTTACACTCCCATCAAAGGAACCAGCTCCTCACACACACAACTCATTTCCTCTCCCACTGAACTTTGCTGTAACAGTAGATATTCTTCATCTTTTGTGTTCACTTTCTTTTTTGTAATTAAAACATTTCAAACTTCATTGAACAGACTTTAAAAAAAAAAAAATGCAGACATCTGGTCTGTTTCAATGAGACTGTTAATAAAAACATGCTGACGAGGCCTGCGGGGTGTTAATTAAGGCTGTGCATTAAAAGTAAAGTAACGCACAGCCTTAAGGACCTCCCCGGAGAGGACGAGCTGATGCTTAAAGCGCACAAATCCAGTCACTTTAAACAAGCTGTGGAAAGAGAGGTGAGGCGGGGGCGGTGGGGAGACCCCTGCATGTGCACGGGGAACGTGGGAAACGTGGGAGAGACCCCCCCCCGTCTGGAATCTACCTGGAAAACGACTTGCAAATTAATGAGAGATGTGAGAAGACGCCCTGCTGCTGAGCGCCAGACAGTGAGGAGGATCAGATGTGAAGCAACAGAGAGAGTCAGACGAGAGAACGGCCTCGCTGTTTCTCCCACTCAGCGTCAACACGCCGAGACTGACTGAGATGCGATACGCAACCCTTTGTGATGATTTTGCGTCACTCTTTTGTAGTTTTGACTGCTGTTGCTGCGGCGTTACATCCCGTTCTGTTTGATCTCTTAATATCCGCTTTAAGTTACTTTGATGCAGTTTTAGAAAAAGAATGTTTTAAAGGTAGTTTGGCATCTTTTCCAAGATGGATTTTCTGTTCTCTTCTCTGCTGTCGGCGAAGGCGGACGCTTATCTCCTCCCGCTCCATCCCTATCTCTGTCTTGTGCTGTCCCGTCACTCTATTGGAGCCTCTCTTTTCCTATCCTCCGAAGATTTCTGAAATCATGGAATTGGTCAGCTTGTCTCTCTTGACCACATTTTCTCGATGAGAAGACGGGGCAGAGGGGAGGCCTCTTGCTGCCGGATACACGACGGGCTCCTGGCAGCAGTGGAGGATCGTGCGTCTGTCAGTCGAGGATGTTGAAGATGCCTACATAATTGGATTTCTGATAACAGGCCTCCTGCTTTACGGAGCTGGCGGTTACCTGGCATATCGTCAGCTTCGGGAAACGTCGACAGCTACTCTGGCCTTTCCAAGGTGGCCGGGGCGTGTGCGATCAACACTCAGACTCAACTGTTGTGTGAGCAGATTCGCAAACTGGACGCCGAACAGAATCGCAGGCTAGCTGCGGTTTTTGATGGAAAAGACCTTGTAGAAGTTGGAAGCTTGACCCCAAAGTCGGCACTAAGATGAGACGTACTGGAGTTGGTCTGACCCAAATACAAGTGTTGATATTTCAAATTTGGCCTCGGCAGGCTGGTCTAGCCACAATCTCTCCTCCTGGAAGTTTCGATAACGAGACGGTCTACTCCCACCACGCCTCCCCTCTCCCCAGTACTCGAGTTGTAAAAAAAAAAATCAGGGGGGATGGTGGATTTTATCATATGGGGACAGATAATTTGTGCTGATTACAAATAATATAATATATTACAAATAATAGCAGTGACCAAAACACCTGCAGAAATACTGCAGGAATGACATAGCAGCAGTTAAATGCAGCCTTCTAAGCTTTAAATATCCACTGGGCTTACATCAAATACATCAAAACACAACAATAAAAAACACTTTTCTGAACTTATCAATATGACTCTGTCCTTCACAGGATAAGTAAAATGGATCACTGCAAAAACTCACAATCTTAACAAGAATATTTGTCTTATTTCTAGTTAAAATGTCTCATTTTAGTAAAAGAAATCTCATTACACTTAAAACAAGACTCATCACTGGAAAAAACAACAATTTTCACCTGTTTCAAGTAGATTTTCACTTGAAATAAGTAGAAAAATCTGCCAGTGGAACAAGATTTTTTTGCTTGTAATAAGAAGATAAATCTTCTAAAGATTTTCCTACTTATTTCAAGTGAAAATGTACTTGAAACAGGTGAAAATTGTCAAATAAGTTATTTTTCTGGTGTTATTTTTCTGGTGATGACTCTAAATGTTGAAATAGCAGTAAAACCACATTCATTGATGAAATGACATAAGGGATGGAAAGGGGGGGATGGCAGTTTTACACGGGGGGTGATTTGGACCGTTTTATTTCAGGGGGGGATGCCATCGCCCCTCATCCCCCTCAACTCCAGTACTGCCTCTCCCCCCATGACACCTGAGGAACTGATTCAGAAGCAACGAGACGGGCTGGTAGCATCCCATCGCTATCAGGGCTGAAAGAACTGAACTGAAAAGAGTACACAGGCCTGTACACAACTATAACCCCCCCCTTTAACCACCGCCTTCACCCCCCACCCCACCAGCATGCAGGTTGACGTGAGGTTGACGTGTCACTTAGAAGGCCTGTGGGAATCTTATCTTATCTTTATTTCGTAGTAGTTATTTAGACTTTTTTTTATCTTCGAGGCAATCATTTTGAAGCTTATATTAAACTAACTTTACTTTCTTGAGTCCACTTTTTAATCTTGCTTTGCATTTTTATGTAATTTTGCTTCTTTGCAATAGCTTCAAGCTTTCAGTTGGAATTTGTGTCTGTACAGTTTGTGTGACTTTGCAATTGTCTTCCCTACTTTTAGCTTTCTTTCCACCCCCTGTAACTTCATAGCGCCTTTGCAGGAATTTCATATTTATTTACGATCTTCACTTTGCATTTTTTTATTCGTACTTTCATGACAGTTTGCTGCCTTTGCAGTGTTTTATGTCTCCTTTTTTGTCACTTTGAGTCTCTTTTCATTAGTTTTTGGTCTTGCTCTAATCAATTTTCCATTCTCTGCAGCAACCGCGTCTCTTTATGGCCATTTTGCATCGCTTTACAGTTGTTTTGTGTCATCTTATGAGCACTTTGCTTCTTTTTGTTGATATTCAGTGTGGATTATGACCATTTCTCAGGGTTTCTTTGTGAAGCTTTACATTTATTTGTACCTGCTTCTCTCCAGTTGTTTGTGTGCCTTTGCAGTCATCCATTTCTTAGCCCCTTTATGGACATATTTCAACTCTTGCCGCAGTTTTTTGCATCTTTTATGCTAACGTCTTGTCACTGGCATTGTCTCTTTAAGGACATCTTGCGCCTCTTAGTTGGGCTCAGATGTGTCGTCGTCTTGCATCCCTTTGCAGCAGCCACGCTCTTCTTTGTGGTCCTTTTCTGGATGCTTTACATCTCTGCGTGGTGGCTTTGTGGCTCTGTGGTTATGTAGGGTTTCTTTTGGTGATCATCTGCAGGAGGCCTGTTCCGTAATTTATGTATTGATGTGAACCACAAAGAGGTCCTCTGCGGCCTTGGTTCAAGCGAAAAAAGAGGGCTGAGTGATTTTTTTTCTTCTTCTCTGAACTGGCCTTGTCTCGTGGCTTCATGGCTGATGATGAAATGACTTGAAAGATGAGCGGGCGACAAAGACAGAGACATGGAGATTCAGAGCGAAGAGACAGAAGGAGAGCAGGACAAAGACTGGAAACAGAGACAATAAGAAGGTTGTTATTCCTGCATCATTAATTCAACACCCATTTTCCTCCTACTGTCTCATCTTCTCTTTTTATTATTCACTCTCCCTCTCATCTTTTCTTTCTATAATTCATCCTCTCTCTTCATGTCTCTATCATTAGTTTTTATCTCTCAGTCTTTCTCAGTTTCTGTTGTTCACACACTCAGACAAATGAGCCATGAAATATTCGCCGTCAAGTCTCGGAGAGTTTCTCTTTGTGTGCGAGTTGTGTGTGTGTGTGTGTGTGTGTGTGTGTGTGTGTGTGTGTGTGTGTGTGTGTGTGTGTGTGTGGGTGGCGGCCTGCACACATGTATGTTTGTGAGCGAACGTTTTGCCGTTGGCTTGGGATTCTGTCAGGTCTACTAGCCGCGCTGGAAGACGGCCCACCGCCGTGCGATCCGACTCCTGTGATCCAAAAAATGATTTGGCACGGCGAAAATCAAACTGGCTGCTAAAAAAAAAAATTGTGAATTCGTTGGCGGCTGGACAGCTGATCAGAGATGTTTCTGGGAAATCTCAGCCAGAAACCTCCTGAACAAATTCCCTCCACTTTACTACCCGTATACATAGCAACCTCCCCTCGACTCAACCAGTGGCCACGCAGGCCTCGTAACAGCCAGAGCCTTTTGAAAAGCATTGTTGGGGAACATGAAATGAGGATTTGTGAGTCATCAAATATCAGCATTCTGCCAACAGCGTTGGCTAAAAGACCGCTTCGTCTTATGGCTCCGATGGCTTTTCTCATAATTTCATGGGATCCCAGAAATGAACATCATTTGCTTCTGATTGTGGGGAAACAATCATGGGAGCATGCGGCCTCTGCTCATTTATGTTCAGAAACCTTTCCCTCTGCAAATGTGTTGAACGGTGCACTGGCATGTGGAATAACTCCTCCACTTTGGATCTTCTAGCTGACATAATGGGACTAAAAGCATTCAGGAATTTTGCTACTAATAAAAGATTCAACTCTGGGTGGTGTGACTGAATCTGTTGGATGTTTGTGAATCAGTGGTTTCATAAAGGATATACAGCTTTTCAGGAAAGTGTAATGGACGTTCTTAGGCATTAATCAAGAGTGGAAGACAAAAAGAGAGAAATAACAGATTCATAATGCGCTTTTGCGTAATGCCTTCTGCTGAAATACACATAATTTGACATAAGAAGGCCACTGGTGACAAAAATAAGAGCTGCCATGAATGCACCCGAAATGCTTCCGAATGTCCGGAGAAAATGAGCTGCTTGTCGACGTTTATGTCTCCATCACTCACTGGGCTTCTTAGTTTTTAAGAAACATTCAAGGGGCATCGGTAGGTACAACTAGCAACACTCTCAAATATGGTGAAACATAAGAGAGTAACTTTGTCGTCCAGGAACCAGGGACCGGATAGAGTTCCAGGAATATCCCCAGAATATTCCCTGTTGGACCGATGCACTTCAGTGGATTTTATTGGCTTAATCCTCTCTGTAACTAAGACCTTAGTGGAAATGGAAAAAGACCCATGACTGAAATATTAATTTAGTCACTGAACCCCCCCCCACCTTTTCTGATGTGGGTGCTGGTTGGTTGAAATGAACTTGATGGTACGACATCACCTCAACAGGGTGAAGGTCTGAAGGTCACGGGTTCGGGCGCAGGAAGGATTCAGGAGAGTTTTCTTCAGATAAACTCTCAACAAAGACACGATGCACTGGGGGAAACCTTTACCTCGCGGGGGAAGTGGTGTTTTACAATCACGCAAGGTTAAGCATGTGATGTAATGATAAATAAATGAAACCCTGACTCCTGAATAAATCAGGTGGATAACACGTCGGCGGCAGGCCCCGATATGAGCCAGTCAAAGAGAATCCTGCTCATCACAGCGATTGTAATATCGTTCTGTTGCTCAGTAAATACGCAATATTAGATTTTTTATGTTTTGAAATAAGCTAAGGTAGTTTAGGTTAAACTGATTTAGTTACAAAGTCATCAGACCTCACATGTGTTGTTTAACAGTTGCTTAGTCCAGACATCATTAAGGAACGCTTACGACTTAATAACTAAATTAATGCCTACTGCGGTCCATGAATGGCTCCTACAGATTCTTCCAGAGACCTGTTGATGTTATAACCATTACCTGGTTCCTGACAGACCTCAGCAAGGCAACAATACCATTAAGATGATTGGGTTAACTATGTAATTAACCAGACACTAAAACCCTGGAGACATCCAAAGGACAGACGTCCAACAAACCTACACAGTATAGAAGTGTGGCGTCAAAAGTCTGCAAAGCTTCTCAAAGGAGTTTCCATTTAGACACGTAGCACACACTTTAGTGTAGTCAAGTCAAAGTATTAATGCTGTAAAGAACCATGTTTTGATAGTTGGGACCCCAAAGTTAATCAGCATTAAAGACTTGAATTTGAACCTTTTTCTGACATCTGTTTGAAAAATCACATTTTTTTTCAACTAAGGTAGTAACACAAGTAATGAGCCAATTAGTTCTCATCTTAAGAGTGATTAAGAGTTGGCTTGAGGAGCAGAGGTGTTATCCTAGCAGCTCCGAAAGCAGCAGGAGACACGCAGAAATAAATGCTTCACTGTCTTCAGGTGTCTGCTGGTCAAATGGTGAAACAAATGGCCCGAAGGACGTTGGTGAGAATCAGGTAAAGAGGACATTTGGCAGCGATGCTGAGAGTTTTGATACGTTTCTCTCCATAATAAAATGACAAATAGTCGATGCAAGACTGATAAATGCGTGGTTTTTTACATATACGGTGCTTTCAGAAAGGACAGGCCTGAGGGAAATGTGCTTTTAATCAAAGGAGGTTTGGATGTCCGTGGATGAGTCAGAACCCGTGTCCCAGTTCAGGGGCTGCATCCTGCCAAGGCTGCATTCAAACACAGATTGCATCACAATGGTGGCGTGTGCTCTGTCATGTTTCCAAGACTCCTCCGAACGCAGCCCACGAATACATCCTCTTTCTCTCAGGTGGATTCTCCGTGGTGTGGCCTCCCCCGAGATTTGTCACACCGCTGGAGGTTGGCGGACTGGTGGCAAACATGGCAGCTGCACTGTGATCCTCTTATAGTCTGAGATAAATCAAACTCCAGCACTTACATGGACCAGTTTCCTCTAATTATGAACTAAAATCACAAAACGAGAAACAGGACTTTCCACTGGATGACAGGCCTCATGCTGGAGACATAAACAGAAGTTCTCAGAAAGCTGGAGAGTTTCAGTTTACCAGTTTTTATCCTCTGAAGGATGCAGCCCTTGATTTGAAACCTCACAGCAGAAGGGCTTGTGGTTCATCTTTGAGGTGGGGGGGTGGTCTGTTTTTGCACAGTTAATGCCGGACTCCAACAAAAAGTGTGCTGCGTCAAGCCATCGCTTCACATGTCATAAGAAGTGCAGGAAGTCGACCGCTTTCAGTGGCCAGCTGTGCAGATTTTACAGAGTGCCTTGCATTGTTGTCACGTCATCCTTTTAATTATGCGTGTGTCACATCTGTGCTGGTTCCAAGGGCAGTTAATAACCACCTCAGCATCCTTAATAAACTGGAACCCTCCTCCTCACACCAGTGCGATTTACACTGGAGATTAATTAGCGGTACTCACACCACTTCACAATGTTCACACTATTTTGAGATAAAAAGCAACACAAATACGCCAAAGCTATGACTTTTGGAGCACGCACACATTATTCTCTTGATGGTTAGACAAACACCATGGCAGCAGAATACGTATCAATAACAAAACAAGCAAATACTGTCTCTTTTTGGGCAAATTTTCCCATATTTAGCTCTGCTGTGTTTACGACTCGTCCAACAACACAGCAAACATGCAGTCTTCCTTATTCTCTCGGTCATGCTCAGACATACAGCGCTCATGCTTGCGGTTATGTTGAACTGCATGTCAAAGGACAACCGAGCATCTCAGCTATAAAAAGGAAAAATGAAGTGGATTAATGCAGCCTCCGTATCAAAATCCAGTTTGACCCAGTTTCCCCCTCCCGTAAATAGCCATGCTAATGCTCACTAGGTGGTGTTGGCTTCAAGAAATGGTTAAGAAGTTATTTATCCGCTGCTAATAAAAGGTCACGTCCACAGTGGTCTCGTTTAGCGTGCCCTTAAGTAAATGTCCCCCCCCTGCTGTGAAACACACTTGTTTGGCCAGCAACAAAGACAGAGTTGGGTAGAAGGCTCACTGCGGCAGCCGAAGCTCAGATACATCCAGCGTTTACAGCCCCAGCTGGTGCTGGCGGGCCGGAGCAGCCGGAGCAGCGGCAGCCCTCTCTCTGTTCGCTTCAGCGTGCAGGCTCTCGCCGGAGCAGCAGGGCTCTGACAACATGTCATAAAGTGTGAAGCTCTCCCAGAGGTCCCCCGGATGTATATACAGTACGGGAAGTTGTTTCGGCTAAACGAAAACGCGGAAACTCCGGCAGCTGAGCGAGCGGGAATGCGCTCCCCGGACGCCAATCCTTGACAAGCAGCCAAGCGTTTTCATGTCGCTCTCCTGACACCGGATCACGTCAGTGGGTGGTGGAGGTAAAGAAGTTGTTCTCCACAGCCATAAACACCACATCATCCTCCTCAAAGATGACTGAATGACACAGAAGAATCCACATGAAAATATGGAAAGTGTACTTTGCTTCTTAGGATCTTCGATAACAAGCACTATAATCTCATTAGAGTGGGTCTTAATTTAAGGGCTCAGATGAACAGGAACATAACTTTTTCTTGCTTTGGGGCAATATTAAGTACTCCTTTAGTCAGGTTCTGATATGCATATGCCCTGAAGGAATTGATCATCCAGATCAGTTTATTCAGACCTCTCTAAATGCACATGTTTTGGAAGTTTGTTGGTCTGGTGCTTTCGTGCTTCTACGGTGAGAGAGATTTTCCACAAGTGGGAAACATTCAAGACACTCACTCCCTTGGAGTGGATGTGCCAGCAAAATGCATCTCAAGGTTGTGGCCAATGCGATGCTCTGTGCAAATACAAAAAAGCCCAAGTGCTCCATCTCCGACCCCACAGGCCTCCCGGAGCATGTTTAATGTTTATATCCATGACACACAGTTTCTTTGCAAAGGTTACCGGAGGACGGCTTGTGCCTAAGAGGAAGATGGAAGCATGACTGAAGGTTGGCAAAATTTCATCTGAGCAAACCACACGACTTTGGAACTGGTCAAAGTCCAGATCTTTACACCTTAAGATAGCTGTGTGTGAGAGTTGGTGTGTAATATATAGTGCTTCACACATGTGTGCATTGTGTACTGAGCATGAGGGAATATCCAACAACCTCAATGAATTGAAGGAGGAATCAGCTGAAATTGTTTCATACAGAAACAACTACTTCATGTTTTTGCTGCTAGACATGGATCTGCAGGCTACTGAATCGTGGCGGTACTTAGTAAAAGGGAAATACAACCATAGATGAAAACTAAGACGTCAACAAGGAGATGATTTTGATTCTTCTTTTTACACACCACAGGGTTAACAGTGGGGGTGCTAACTTTTACATGCCTATAATTGGTCTGATGTAGCTCTTCAAAGCAGCACCATCATATAATTTATAATATCTGACATGTTAGAGGCATCAGTGAATAAACCTCTTAATAATCCCCGGATCCTGCATATATTTAGAAAATTTATGGGAGATATAAAGGTCTGTTGTATCAATCAATCTAATTTCTGAAAGAATGCCAGATGTTGCTGTGGCAACTACGTTTTTGAGGAGTTATGTTTTGGATGGATTGCTTTCTCTAGTGTTCTATACTTTTATTGTCAGCGAGTCTTTTTAATGAATAATCGGCTCTGTTCACTTTGGTCCATTTGTATGTAAAATTTAAGAACTGCAGCCCCCTCACAGGCTGCTGAGGTCTCTGTGAAAAAAGCAGTAAAATAAATGGATGAAATTAGGCCTCGTGGTCGTGCACCCTTCTCAAAGACACACAAAAAAAGAAAGAAAAAACAGGTTCAGTTCCACAGTGAGAGGTTTGGTTTCTTCATTGCCTCTGTTATTTGTAATCAACTTACCTCCCTGTAACCAACATAACTGCTGTTATTTTCAAGGGCCGTCCACTTCACTTTTCAAATTCAATCTACGGAGAGCAGAAGGGGTCATCCTGTTCTTCAACCATATCCAATTTCCAGTAAATGTTCAAGAGACAATATTTGCCCAACTAACAGACCTTGCAAAGAACTCTCTGGCTCAAGTCTCATGGAGGGAATTAAAGGAAATGAAACTTTTTTCTACTTTTTAATAAGCTCTTATTTCCCCTAAGAAAAACCGAACATATGGATATTATAATATAATATAATATAATATAATAAATATAATATATAGTTCCTTTTATTAGAGTTGAGTGGTCCATTTGCCAAAATGATGGAGGTTGACCAGTTGATTTTTTTTTTTGCTTAACCAAATGCACTTACTATGATTAGAGCATATGGAGGGAGTAGGCCATTAAACACACACATGCAGCACATATAGAAATACGTGTATGCACACACTCATTTCATTTCACTCCATTTCCCTTTTAATTTAAACTTTTATTGTCCCAGAAGGGATTTTCTTTTTGTTTGCTTCTTGACAGAATTTACGGTGAAAAACACGCAATAATAAAACTGATTAAACACACAATAAAATACACACAGAAAATAACGACGGCGTGCACTATAAGGACAAAAAGCAATAGCTCTGGAGTCAGTAGCTCTATATAGTCCTATAAAAAGTTGATTATCAGGGAAAATTGTGCCATTGTTGTGCAGATTAAAAGCCACATCATTTTGCCTGCAAATTAAGCAGTTAAACCGCGATAAAATAAACTATTAGTCTGAGATGTCACCCGGAGGGCGAACATTGCCATCAGAGGGGCTCGCCGGGGCAGTGGCGTCATCCTTCCTTGCCGCATGCAAATCGGAGAGTCAGATTCTCCCTGCTAAAGCATTGTTCCTCACTGAAACAGCATTTAAAAAGTCAATTTGAAGCAGCGGGAACACACGCTGCAGTGCCTTCGCAATTGTAATTTTCTTACAGACACACAAGATATCTATCCGTTCATTTTTCCTGTCTTTTTTTCTTTTTTTAGTGTCAAAAAAGGGTTGTGACCTTGTCCTTAATTTTTAGAGCAACTCAGAGACGTCGCACGGCGCGCCGTATGATCAACACGAAGGCCGTGTCCATTTTCTCCTTTTCCTCCCTTCAGCTTGATAAAACTATCTATCTCCTTACTGGCTGCGGCTCGTCATTAATGTTAAGGAAGTACAGGCTTGGAGAAAGAACATAACCCCGAGGGAGACAGAGGAAGGGAGATCTGTCAGTAAGAAAAGTCATTTACAGGAGCTGCTCAGCGAGCCTGCGAGGCTGGAGAAAGAAAAAAAACCCCAAAAGAAAAACCGCAGAGCAGCTTCACTTCACACTTCAGTCTTATCAAGCCAGTTACAAGACTCCCAAAATCAAATTAGCTGCAGCCGCCAGCTTTGTTTTAGCAAAAATAATACATTTAAAGATATTGAGCCGAGCGAGACATCCTGAAATTTAGATTATTTGATTCTTTTTTTCAGCCTTTTATCTTATTTTTCTTCACCATGGAGCAAAAAAATATAAAGCAGCAGTCGGAGTGAAGTGAGAAGGAAACGCAGACTTCTAATTGGGTGTTGACAATCAAGATGTAAAGGCAAAATCTGCGGCTCCAAGCAGATCCGCGGTTCTTCTAGTCTTCTGGTTGAACAAATTCTGCAGAAATAGCCTGTGTGACATTAGTGAACTTCTCTTTCTAAATTTAATCAAAGGGAAAAAAAGATGGGAGAGAAATACAGAATACGCTGATGTTTTGTTACAGATGATTTGAAGTCCTTTCTCGCAGTGATGGTCACAATTTTGTCCTAAATATCAGCCCTCGCTTTTAATCAAAAGATCTGCAAACATGTAGCTCCCCGCTTGCCGCGGGGTGATCTAGAACTGCCATTTTCTCCTGTGACTGTCAGGTTTATAGTCTCAGACGGTTAAAACCGAGCTCTAACTCAGCTGTGAACATAAATACTTTTTTAAACATGACTGAACCTCCTGTGGATCTAGATTTCCATGCCAGGAAAGTTTGGGAGCGCAGCCAACATTTACAAACAAATAACAGCTGCAACTACTGACTTGGCTTATCAGATTTATTCAAAATGTATATGCATAAATGTTAACGCATAAAAGGTCACAAATTAGGAACACTCTCATCTTCACATTGCTTGTTTTGTTAACTTATTAGTACAAAACTATACAGTATATTATGCAGTTCAAGACACATCTAAACAGGCATTTTTGCCTCATAAATGATTTGATTATTCTAATTGTGTGAGGACTCGTGTTCATTTTCTGCAGATTGACTCTCTAGTCAAGCGGTTTCCACAACATTAAAACAATTTCTCATTAATTGCCTTCTATTTTGTAACTACAGTATCGCATCTGCAGTGTAAATTGTGCACACAGAAGCTGAAGTGGAGGCGAGTGAGACACCTGAATCCACAGAAGAATTAACAGCTAAGACGAGTGTTGAGTGTTGATACAGGAGATGTTTTCCACGCTGAACCCTCGCGGTGAAAACTGAGCAGCTAAGACGCAGTATGACTCCGTTAGGTCAGTTTTCCTCTTCACAGTTGGGCATCGGAGAGTCGGTCCTGTGGGTTTTGAAAAATTCATGCGCACAACGGGTCAGGCAATTTCCTAAACTCTTCTTCAAATCTCTCCCTCAGCAGGATAAAAGAAAAAGGAAACTTGTGAAAAGGAATTTCCCCATAGCAACAAGACAATGCGTCCGGTTGTCTTGGGAAGCAGTGGACGGAAAGCTTTTGAAGTGCAATGTGTTTTAATTTGCGTGTACCGAGCAGCGATTTCCAAACATCCAGCAGGCCATGTTTAATGGACATGGAAAGCCATCTTCAGCCGGCTAATGCAACCCAACAACATCTTCAATGACATAATGCAAACCAATGCCGTTTCTGATTAAATAATGCAAATGTGATGTTTCGTTTGGTAATAGAATAATGCAACATAAATTTGTCACTTAATGGAATTATGGTAGCTGCTGTAATCAGTATGGTCTGAGGAGCTAATGCTGACTGGAGCAGCAGATCCAGCAGTAATGGCTGAGGACGGGGCTGCTCTCGCTCAGGGAGGGATTAAAGGAGTTTGTCTGTCGTCCTCCGGTCGCCTCTATCTGTCCTATGTCACATTTGCAGTCTGTCTCTGGTCACCCTCCCATTGGATACAGAGGTCACAAAGTATCTGGACTGTGATTTATGAAGACAAAGGTACTTCCACGTACCTGCGGCGAGACCTGCCTGAAGATCGTGCTCAGGGCCGGGCCTGGGATTCTGGTGGTCCTAGACAAGTTTTTGACTGTGGCCTCATGGAAACACACAGAGATGGACAAAGTAATCCTCAACAAGGCTCTAACTTTATTTGAAAATAAAAAAATATATATATTTGGATGAACTTTCATAAGGAAAGGGTTTTGTTTGTGTTAAATAAATTGAATTGAACCCCAGTTGGGACCGTTTTGACCAGTGCTTCTTGTCTGGTCCGGCTTCAGGACCCACCACCATCCCTCAATGACAAACTGAGACTCAAATTGTGGAAAATGTTCAAGTTCCCAAAGTTATTTGATAAAACGATGGTGCAGTTTTAAGCTCAGGTTGTAAAGCATTAGCAGCGATTTCATGCACAAACATGAAATAAGAGAGAGGTAGCTCCATAAAGACTCAGTAAAGACTCACTAAAGTGGAACCTTTACCTGCAGCAAAGCCCCACGACCCACTTTAGGTTCAAACGCACCAGTTTAGCTCCTTCTGATCATGTGACCCCCTTTAGCACCGCTGGTCTTGAAAACGGCCCTGGCCGTGTCACAGATTGAATTTGTCTTACTTTTAAAGATAAATCAAACTTTCATTAATAGAGAAAGTGTCTGTGTGTTTGTGTAAAACCCAGATTAACTACACCTGTGGACGTTTGCTCGGCTTAAGACGCAGTGCTGTATTAAAGGCTGTGTGGGTTTTTCCTTTTGTTTGTGCATGTCCACTCGCACGCCGATCAATAGTTGTGATTGAAGGAGCCCATTAGCCATCGGAAGCAATAGAGATAGCATCACTCCACGTGAGGGGTTCTAAGTGCATATGCGTATCCCACATGACAGGTAGCAAATTAAAAGCTTGAGCAGGATGAATATACGTCCTCATAAACACATTTTAGAGCGCGCACCGGCCCCGGCTGGAATTCACCTTTGCCACCTACAGAGCTTTGTTTTCATTTTACTTTTATGACCACGTCTGAGGAAAAAGTAATGATTTATATTTATGCAAACAAGACTTGAAAGGTGCTTTTTCACCATTTATTAAATCAGTCACACTTCTTAACCTGAAGGAACTGCGTTATTTAATCGGTCTGGGGACCCGTCAGTGACGTATGACGGCTTTCCAGGCCTGTGGGTCCCGGATAACGTGTATTTGTCATTGTTTGAAAGCAGATTGAGTTTTAAAAGCTAATAAAATTAAAAGTTATTGATAGCAATTTCACGATCACATTTCATATGATGTCTTGAGCTTCTTGATATTAAGCCACGGCCGCTCAAATGTGACCAATGCCACTCAGACAAAAAGCTACTAGAACCTGAAAGTTTCCTCTAAATGTTCAAAATGTTACTGGCAATCCTATATATTCACGACCAGATATCTGTTTATAAATAATATATTTCTTCAACAATTTCTTCTTACTTAAATGAATCATCAGGGTTCAAGAAGATTCTCAGCAAGAAAAAAAATCAATATGAATTCTTTTAACATCGGCCCCGATGGAGGAAAGTTTGAAATTGGTCAAACATGAAAAGAGAATCCGAATGATCAATGAAGTTAAAGTTCTGGATATTTTAAATCCTGGCCGCCGGCACTTCAGAGGAAAATTCAGACATTTTTCAAATCTCGCCGACCATACCTATTTGGGTAATCTTTTAAATTTCATTTTTAATCAGAAGGAAAGTTATTTATAATAGCCAGGTGTTGGCACGTTCAAACTTTTATGTATGCAAGATGAAAAATATGACATTGTACAAGAAATGATACTCAAGTAAACATAAATACATGCTTACCTTCAATACAACACTGTTTGAAAAGAGACTATTACTTTTTTTTTTAAACGAAAGTAAAAGGAGCCTAGATATTCAGAGACGACTTATTGAAAAGAGGCCGAGTGAGAACCGTGCTGCGAGATTTTAAAGGCCATTGGAGCAAATTTGATTCAGAATGAACCAACAATGCGACTGCAAATAAATAAATTATAAAGTCTCATTCATATGCTTAACATTATTTTAAGATATCAAAACCATTTGAAGAACAGCAGAGAAAACAGCTTCTTAACTTTTGTAACATCTGCGGAGGCTGATACGTGCTGAATATTTGCTGTATCGTGAGTCCGAGCTTTAGTTAATAATATTAATAATAAATATAATGAAGAATAGCCAATAAATAAAAATGGGTTGACTGTTTGGGGATTAAGAGGGTGAATAATTGAATTAGCTCAAAACAATACATTTATGAGTGTTCGTTAAAAATAAATGATCCCAAAGCAGCCATTTTTGTTGGGTTGTTTTTTTTGAAGCCATGAAGAAAAGTCTGTGAAAGAAACTGGATATTTTCCCAGTTTGAATTCAGGCAAATGAAATGATAAGACTCTCTTGACTACCAGGAGACAATAAAAAGAAACATAAATAAATAAATAACTGTACTGACTACACTGAGACCTTCACTACTTATTGTTTCATTTCATCTTTTCCATCCACGTCTCCATCTCTGCAGGAGGACGGGGACTCAAGGCTTTACTGCGAGCTCTGCGACAAACAGTACGTGAGGCATCAGCAGTACGACAACCACATCAACTCCTACGACCACCACCACAAGCAGGTGAGTCAGTCCACTTCAGCCCGGCACGCCGAGCTTTGCTTCATCCCAGCACACGATTCCTGGGCCCTCCCGATCGAGTTTATTACGTCCCAGAGCCACAAGGAGCACTCGCCCGCTGGTTCCTGGCACACGACACAGCACACACTGTGGTCAACAACACCTCGCCAGCACATTTACAATATCCAGTCTTATCGCTGGAGTGCTTGCGCTGATTGATTTTTATGATGCACGGTGGAACTGAGAGCTCCATTACCATGGTATTTGTTTTTTTTTGTTGTTGCTGTGTTTCCACTACTTCATGTGGGGCGGGAGCGTTGCTTAGTGATACTCTATGATAATGTGACTAATGTTGTCAATGCTGAAGTAACCGGAAAATATCTGAAAATACATCTGTCATGAAAACGCAATATGACTGAAAAAGAAGCTGTTTTTATCCCTCCAGAAAGATTGAAAAATACATGTATATAAACATATGATGAGAATACATTGGGCCCTTGAATAAATCAAAGAGCTGAATGTTTCGAAGGTTTATTAAAAAAATATTTGCTTTTTGTGTGTTGGTGTTTTAGACTTTGTTATATTGATTAGAATTTCTTTTGTCTTCAAACTGCACACAATAATCCACAACAGCATGTTGAAACTCAAAAGTCTTTGGGAGTGGAAGTATGGTGTGGGTTAAAGGCAGGGTAAGCAATTTTTGAATGACATCTCATTTGTTGATATTTGAAGAAAAACACAGAGCCATATCCTCCCCGTCCCTCCCTCCAGTACTTACCAAGAAAACACAGCCCATCATGAAGTCTCTTCCCTGCCTCCAACTTCATGCACACAAACGAGGCAGGTGTTAGTAAAGCCCCATTTCTAGTTAGTTCAGATCCAGACTCTGGCTGGGTCACCGCAGGACTTTCCTTACACTGTTCAAGCAGAAATTATGACATTTTTGTGCACAGGTGCATCCGGTTCTCTGAAGTCTATAATATAATATAATAATAATATAGTAACGATTGATCGATAGATAGATGGATACTATGTACATACATACAGAACCTACAACTGATGTTGTACGGTTTCCTTAAAACAAGCATATCACATGTACAGTAACATGATGCCACCTTGTCCAGTCTGCAACATGGAAGCAGCACGGAGGAAAACTCAAACACACAGACAACTGAGAAACTTTCAGTTTGTACCAAAGACAAACATCTTCAGAAAATCCAAAATGTGTCCAAGCGATGGACACATTTGGGCTTTTCTGAAGACAACACAGAACAAAGACATTACTGAAGGTGGTAGTAATCTGTATTTTGTTGATGTTTTGTTCAAATATCAACACATGTGACACCATCCAGATATTGCTTACCCTACCTTTAACCTCACTGTTTTCACTCTGACAAACACAGATGACCATATACAGAAAGATGTGTGCCTCGTCATCGTGAGCATGAAAACATACCGGTTGCCAAATGGATTATAAAGGATGACAATTTCATCCAATAAAAGGGTGGGGACTCTTCTCATTGCTAAAATATTCTTGTTTTATTATTCAACTCTTTTCGGATTAATGTGAAAGCGCTCATCTGTCCATAGATATGAGTAAGGGCGACTGAAAACTTGCAGCTGTTCAGATGTGTGCAAAATGATAGGTGCTGGGAGGAATCTATTTGCTGCAATTATCATTTGTTCACTTGCGAGCCATGAAAGAGCCATAATATTTTTCACAGTTAGCTGTGTGTCAGAGTTATTAGGTTTGCTTGAGGACAAGGAGAATTTAGGGCATATTGTTTGAGACTGCAACATTTGCAGGAAATGGATTTTCCAGCAGTAATATTCTCCAGCCTGCACACTCTCGGCTAAGCTGGCCGTCTTTTAGTTCACGGTCAGTCACGGTCCCATCTTTTCAGATGAAGTCATTTGAAGAGAGCTATGCCACTGGCACTCTTTGTGCTGGTGTGACAGATGCAACGATTCAGCCTGAAATAAACAGCCATGCATGGTTCAGTCTAAAAGAGGCGGTGTTTTCTTCTTCTTAGTCAATATATAATTCATACACTAAGATGTGCAAGAAGCAGGAAGGTGATATCATAAGGTGTGTTTGCTCTGTAGTCCAGCATCCTGGATCTAAAGGCAAACAATAGGTGAGGTGTTTACATCCACATCATATGACCTGTGAAGAAACAGGCAGCCTTTGTACAAATGCTTTACTTCCCCTCTGTGCAGCTCCTTAACCTTCAAGACATTGTTCTCTTAAAATCAATGTGCAGCACTGCAAAAGCTCCACAATTCAAAGTACTTAAAACTGTCCAAGTCTGCAAGTTGGACTGTTGTGAAACAATGAGAGCGGTGCCTCTTTTGTTTGTGATATGTTGATTTATTCCATTTGGCGTCACCTGCAGCAATTCATGCTCAGTTTACTAAACGAAAAACTAACATCAGAAAAACAACCAAAAGGAGTTACTGAGCATGGGCCCAGGGGCCGAAAGCCTGAGGGGCCCTTCAACTTCATTCCCTTTATTGATTTTTATTTTATAAATTAATTTTTAATTGTAAGGGTTTCAGTCAGAAGAATGAATCACAATTCTTACTAATTAAGTGAATTCTTAAAGTATCTCTTAGAGTTATCTCTAGATCCGAAGACGGAGTTGGTATTAATTTTTCATTGATTTTTTGTTTATTAATTCCCTCATAGCGCAGCTGCACAGTCATTTCCACACATATGCCACAATCAGCATGCAATGCAGTTATTACAACAATTTAATGTGCTACGTAGCGGGGAGGAGAGCTTTAAAAAGCCTGCGTCTCACAATCAGCCCAACAAACTTTACATGAATAGATTTGGAGTAAGATTTTTCTGTGAATGCACGGTTTTAGTGGTTTCTCCTGTACTTTCACCAGTCACTCTATAAAACAGATGTTGCAAAGGTTTACACATTCTTTATGTGATTATAAATATATATACACAAGTAAAACTTTAAATATATGTGTGCTTTGGACTGTCCTTGTGCAGAAAAACACATCACATCAACTCTAGAAGACACAAATTACATATTCATTAATTGATAAAACATCAAGCCAAAGTTATACATCTACTGAAAAATTAAAACAGTTTTCTTGAATACATCTTCTCATGAAATGATTGTAAATAAGAGGAATAAAAATAGAGCTCAGTTTGCACTGTTTTTCTAGTTACTTGAAGATGTGACAACTGTAATTCCCTCTTAATAGGATGTCCTAAAATGACTCTGAAGAGCCTTCAGCTGATTCTAAATGTTGCTGTGAGAGTTCTGATGGGGATTAGCAGTAAATATATTTCTCCAATCTAAGCTTCCCTTCTTTGGTTGTTAAATCTTAAATCCTTCTTACCTTCATAGAACACAAACGTACACTCACCAGCCACTTTACTGAGTGTAAGCACTCACCACTTTACCAGATGTACCTATTAAAGAGGCTAGTGAGCTTATTTCTGTCCTCCCAACACAGCGTTTCACTCTCTGCAGGCTTACTACTGGTTCCTTGAGTGGAAAGGGAGACAGATCCTTCAGATACCAAGATCCCCTCATATGGAACCAGATCCCAGATAGTGTTTAGGACACGAACCACATCTCTGCTTTAAAGATTAGGCTTAAAACTTTTCTTTTTGATAAAAATTATAGTAAGAACTGACAATGGTATCATGAAACATCTCTTTTTCCCCCTGTCTGCATATATATTGATGATTAATACCGAGCTAAAAACCCAAATCCATATATATATATATATATATATATATATATATATATATATATATATATATATATATATATATATATATATATATATGCATCTTAATCTTCCAAAAAAGTTTTTTGTATGTGTGCATGTGTGCATGTGTATTTGTACAGTGGGGAGAACAAGTATTTGATACACTGCCGATTTTGCAGGTTTTCCCACTTGCAAAGCATGTTGAAGTAATTTTATCATAGGTACTTTTCAACTGTGAATGACAGAATCTAAAAAAAAAATCCAGAAAATCAATTGTATGATTTTTAAGTAATTCATTTGCATTTTATCGCATGACATAAGTATTTGATCACCTGTCAACCAGTAAGACTTCCGGCTCTCACAGACCTGTTAGTTCTTCTTTAAGAAGCCCTCCTGTTCTCCACTCATTATACCTGTATTAACTGCACCTGTTTGAACTCGTTACCTGTATAAAAGACACCTGTCCACACACTCAATCAAACAAACTCCAACCTCTCCACAATGGCCAAGACCAGAGAGCTGTGTAAGGACATCAGGGATAAAATTATAGACCTGCACAAGGCTGGGATGGGCTACAGGACAATAGGCAAGCAGCTTGGTGAGAAGGCAACAACTGTTGGCACAATTATTAGAAAATGGAAGAAGTTCAAGATGACGGTCAATCTCCCTCGGTCTGGGGCTCCATGCAAAATCTCAGCTCGTGGGGCATCAATGATCATGAGGAAGGTGAGGGATCAGCCCAGAACTACACGGCAGGACCTGATCAATGACCTGAAGAGAGCTGGGACCACAGTCTCAAAGAAAACCATTAGTAACACACTACACCGTCATGGATTAAAATCCTGCAGCGCACGCAAGGTCCCCTTGCTCAAGCCAGTGCATGTCAAGGCCCGTCTGAAGTTTGCCAATGACCATCTGGATGATCCAGAGGAGGAATGGGAGAAGGTCATGTGGTCTGATGAGACTAAAATAGAGCTTTTTGGTCTAAACTCCATTACTTCGAGGCTTCCGGTCTGGCTGGCAGAGTGATGGCAGCATAGACTGACAGGGTCCCGACGATAAAAATTAAAAACGGCCCGACCACGACTCGAAATTCCTCTGTGGAGCGTAAATATACATGTAAAGGAGACGGACCAAAAATGATGCCCAGGAAAGCGAAGAAAAGTGTCACACAAAGGAAGGAAAACGACGATATGGAAGAGGAGCGACTGTCACAAGCTGGCGACAACATGCTAGCGGACACGCAGCCGACTGACCCGGAACAGAGCCACGATGCCAATCTCGGAATTATCCTAAAAGAGCTACGAGAATTTAGAAAAGACTCCAACCAAAAACTAACCGACATCAGCGAAGACATTAATAAGATCTACAAACGAGTGGAGGAGACGGAGGAGCGCATAGACGCAGCAGAGACTCGAATCCAGTCTACGGAGGGGGTTTTGACTGAGTTGGTGAAACTTCAGATCCGAACAGAAGCTAAATTGATGGACCTGGAGGGGCGCTCCCGGCGGGAGAACGTCAGACTGTACGGGGTGAAGGAGGGAGCTGAAGAAGGCACGGAAACAATGACTACATTCGTGGAAGATCTGTTAATTAAAGGCCTGGAGCTCCCGTCCTCCACAGCCCTGAATATCGAGAGGGCGCACCGGGCGCTCAGCACGAGACCCCCGGCTGAAGCCCCGCCGAGATCCATCGTGGTTAAATTCTCGAGCTTTAAAATGAAAGAAGAGGTGATCAAGAAAGCGTGGCAAAGAAAGGGAATCGACTTCCAAGGGAAGAAGATACAGATGGATCACGACTACGCACCGGAGCTGCTGAGGAGGCGGAGGGAATACACGGAGGCGAAGGCTGCGCTGAAGGAGCGAAACATACGGTTTCAGACCCCGTTCCCGGCCAGGCTGCGGGCGCACTACAAGGAAGGCGCGGTGACATACAACTCGGCGGAGGCGGCGACCGAGGACATGGCTGCGAGGGGGATCCCGGTGACGGTTCTGAAAAACCCAGCTTCTCTTTTGGATCAGATCAGCCGGCTGACTTGGCAACCCGCCGGCGGACGGCGAGGAAACCGGGAGAACCCGAGCGCCAAGCGCGGCTTCAAAGAGTCACTCCAAAGATTCCGACGTCAGGACACCGGATAAGTATCGAGAATTTAATTAATGTAATGATTATATACATATTCCTCCATGCGACTTGGCATTGAGATGAGAGAGTCGTATTCTAGAAAATATATATTCTGTGAGGTTATTTGTGTAATACTACAAATAGATAATTTTAAGGGCAAAAGGAATAAAAAAGTGAAATCGGGACACCTCATTGGACACTGGACCTGTCTATCAGCTTAGAGGCTGAAGAGGGCCCTCCCCCATCGCCAGATGGAAGAGACTTTCCCTCTAAACTCAAGTTCCATCTGAGTTATGAGGCCATGAAAGAGGCCTCATCGTTGGAAGCCAGTGTGTATTTTTGTTATGTTTTTGTTGTAGTTAATGTTTGTGTTGGTGCTACTGTTACCCACAGCACCAGGGGTGTAAAAGTCTTTTTTTTTCTTTTTTTCTTCTTTTTTTATGGCGTTACAGACTTCAATTATACTTAAATGACATATAATGCAAAATACCAAGTCAATTAAGGTCATTACATATAATGTAAATGGTCTAGGCAATCCAATCAAGAGAAGCAAAATTATGGCAAAATTAAAGAGGGAAGAAGTAGAAATAGCTCTCCTCCAAGAGACACATTTATCAAACTCTGAACATGAAAAACTTATAAGATGGCGATTTAATCAGTACTCGTCTTCCTGTAGACAAGGCTCAAAGAGAGGGGTGGTAATCTTAATTTCTAAGAAATTACATTTTGAGTGCATTTATGAAAAGAAAGACTTAGATGGGAGATTCGTTCTGGTCCGAGGTTATCTACAGGGGGCTTTAGTTACCTTCTTGAATGTTTACGCTCCTCCACTATCAGAGTGGACATTTTTCAAACAAATTTTCGAGTTATTAGTCTCGGAGGCGCAGGGTACCCTAATCTGCGGTGGAGACTTCAATGTTAGACTACACCCAACCCTGGACACATCAAAACCCTGCTACACGGGAGAGAAGAAGACTACCAAAAATATAAAAACAATGATGAGGGAGTTCGGTCTCTGTGATACTTGGAGAGAACTGAATCCGACTAAAAAAGACTTCACCTTTTTTTCTCACCCACATTTGATTTATTCTAGGCTTGATTATTACCTTATGTATCAAAGGGACATTTACAGGGTTACAAATTGCAATATTGGGACTATGGATCTATCTGATCATGCACCAGTCTACTTAAATATAACATTAGACACGAAAAAAAGAGGACAATTTGGAGCCTGAATATAGGGATTCTAGATCCAATGCGGGAACAAATAAGAACAGACATAAAGCAATATTTTGATGAAAACGACAACGGAGAAGTTTCCCCACAGACTCTTTGGGATGCTTGCAAAGTGGTTTTAAGGGGAAAACTAATAGCCTACTGCAGGGGTTCTTAACCTTTCTGACCTTGGGGCCCAATTTTTTCAGTACAGAGTGGCCCGGGGCCCGTTAAATATTAACACTTTATAGCAGCGAAGGTCCAGAACATCATAATATATATATATATATATATATATATATATATATATATATATATATATATATATATATATATATACACATATATTCAAGTAGCCTCATAGTTGTATCAACATCTGCATTTGACTGTTATATTAAAAAAGTACATATTTGCCCATTAACATGTGTAACTTCAATTACACATTTTTTTCTCTTAAAAATAAAATAAATAAATAAGATTTTATTTTATTTTTCAAATGCTATCTTATTTTATTTCTTTACCAGCAGTTTGAATTTCCCCTTTTCTTTGTTAATTGTCTCAACACATTTTTATAATAAATTAATATAAACACATCTTCTTCCCCTTAATCTTATGCCCTCACTTTCTGTCGTTCAGTGAGAGAACTGAGCTCTAATTTCTCCTGCCAGGACTTTAAATCTGGGCTGGATGGTGTCAGGTTCTCATGCACATGAGAAGGTGCTCATTGATGAACCTGGAACGATATTTAGTTTTAATTATGTTCATTGTGGACAAAGCTGCTTCACAGCTGTATGTGGACCCAAACGTGTTTAAGATGGTCAGCTTATTTTCTGTGACTTCAGTTCAGACTTGAGTGGATATGTTTGATGAAAAACTTTGTGTTTTGTTTCAGTGGCGTTTCACTTTCGCACTTTGAACGACGGTCTCTGAACGTATGAGACACTGGTTTTGTCCCAGTGGGAAGACTGAACCAGGATGAATCTGTCCATTCTGGGTTGAACTTTCCTTTCCACCTGTTAGGCTTCTCATCTCTGTAAGAGTCAAGCTAATTACTTACTAAGTAACTTACTAAGTTTTATTTACATTAATAAGTTGTCAGGACTGCGCGTGTCGGATTTCATCCGAGCCTGATCAGCTGAGCCGGGCAGAACCCGCAGCTCTCTGGCCGCTGCAGCAGAGTCACTTTCCGATGCTTTTGCGAGCCCGAACAACAGTCCAGTCCAGCAGACACATCTACATCTACCATCCTTCAGCAGTAACGATGGAGCCCACCGCCCGAGCGGCACCGACCTCCCCGGCTGCGCGGACGAGTCAGGATAAATGAGCACGCCGCGCTCGCTCGCTCTGGGCGCAGACCCAAGTAATCGATCCCTGATCCTGGCGGATCTAAACCTACTCTGTGCAAAATGAAGGATTTTCTCTATAAATACACACCATTTCTCTTACTATTACACCTAGAGCTAGCTGAGGGTCTTCTTCTCCTCATTTGGTCGGGAGTTGCTATGCAGTCCCGCGGCCCCCGCGGCCCACACGTACAAAACTGATTTTTTTTCGCGGCCCACTAGATGGCGCTCGCGGCCCAAGTGTGGGCCGCGGCCCTATGGTTAAGAATCACTGGCCTACTGCTCGAATTTGAAAAAAAAGAGAAAGGCAAAAATTGAACAGCTACAGTCGGAACTGGAAAAATTAGAGAACGCACATAAAAAGACATTAAATCCAGGAGTAAAAATGGAAATGAGTAAGAAAAAAAACGAATTGAATGAAATTTACTCGAATGATATTAAAAAAAAATTAACCTTTCTAAAACAAAAATACTATGAAACCGGAAATAAATCAGCTAAATTATTAGCTTACAAATTAAAAAAGCAACAGGCAGAAAATACAATTCATAAAATAAGGGACCACATTACTAACTCTACACACTACAAAATAAAAGATATCCAACAAACCTTTGAAACATTCTACACAAATCTATATACCCAACCCAAAACAGACGAAAAAGAGATGGAAGATTTTATAAAACTCATAAAATTACCCAAAGTGACTGAAGAACAAAACAAGATTCTAATTGGGGAAATTACAGATGAAGAAATTAAAAGGGCAATATCACATTCAAAGATAAACAAAGCGTCAGGGCCAGACGGATTTCCAGCAGAGTGGTACAAAGAGATGAAGGACTTACTCACCCCTAGAATGAAAACCACATACAACCATGTGCTTAAAACTGGCATTGTTCCCGTCTCTTGGAAAGAAGCAGTAATCTCCGTGATACCGAAAGAGGGTAAAGACAAGTTAGACTGTGGAAACTATCGGCCGATAAGTGTTTTGAACCAAGACTATAAGATCTTTACCCACATTTTGGCAAAAAGAATTGAAAATATTCTTCCTCAGATAATAAGTCTAGATCAAACAGGTTTTATACAGCAAAGACAGACCCAAGATAGCATTCGCCGAACGCTTCATGTGATTGATGAGATAAACAAAAATAAACTCCAGGCAGTAATTTTAAGTCTTGATGCCGAGAAGGCTTTTGATCAGGTTAATTTAGAGTTCCTATTTCGACTATTGGACAAATTTGGATTTCATCAAATTTTTATTAAAACTATTAAAGCACTATATAATAAACCGAAAGCTAGAGTAAAAATAAATGGATCAATTTCAAACCAATTTGGCCTGGAAAGAGGGACCAGACAGGGCTGCCCATTGAGCCCATTGTTGTTTGCATTGTTTATTGAACCGTTAAGTCAGGGGATTACTCAGAACAATAATATCACTGGAATAAAAATATTAGACCAAGAATACAAGATTTCTTTATTTGCTGATGACGTTTTAATTAGTCTATCAAACCCCGAAAACTCAATTTTGAAGCTACTATCATTCTTAGATGCTTTTGGCTCGGTCTCAGGCTATAAACTTAACATTCAAAAGACCCAAGTACTAAACTTCAATTACAAACCTAGCCAAAACATTACTTCTAAGATTCAACTGAAATGGGATCTGGAGCATATGAAGTATCTGGGAGTAAACATCCCAAAAAATTTATCAAACTTATACAACTTAAATTTTGATCTATTGAATAAGAAATTAAAAGAAGACATGAAAAGATGGAATCTTATTCCAATATTAAGTTTTGAATCTCGAATTGAATCGGTAAAAATGAACATCTTGCCAAGGATATTATATCTATTTCAGACCCTCCCAATTGAAATTAATGATAAACAATTCAATGAATGGGATAAATTATTGTCACGTTATATTTGGCAGGGGAAAAAACCGAGAATAAGGTTCCAAACTCTTCAATTATCAAAAAATAAGGGTGGACTGGCTCTTCCCTGCCTAAAAGATTATTATGTATCGGCCCAGCTAAGGATCCTTTTCTGTTGGTGCGTCTCAGATTACAAGGCAAGATGGAAGGAAATCGAGCAAAACATATCGGGGACGATGCCAATTCAAGCAAGAATAGGAGATAAAAGACAAATTAAAAGTTTGATGGAAACAGGAAATAAATGGATCAACTTATCACTGAAAACATGGTTAAACGTTATCACTAGAAATGATATGTTAGAAGAGGTAAAGATTTTGAAATGGTGCTGCTACGATCTTGACTTTGCCCCAAATAAGATGGATGCCAACTATAGGGGATGGGTTAGCCGGGGTCTCTCCTCATATTGTACCTTGTTCAAACAGACAACACTGAAGAGCTTTGAGGAGTTGAAAAGACTACATGGTCTCAATAATAGTGACTTTTTTAGATTTCTTCAGGTACGCCACCATCTAAACAGCACTATATTAAAAAGTCAAAAGACATTTGACAACAGTTTATTAAAAGTATTTATCAGTGCGTATAGAACAGACTCCAAGCTTAAAGTCATCTCTAGACTCTATAGAGGCCTGCAGGAAATGAAAAAAGTGAATACCACATATATAAAACAAAAATGGGACAGGGAAACCAACAGCTGCCTTTCAGAAGATACCTGGATTAAATACTGTGAATTTCAGTGGAGGATATCATGCTCAAACTCATGGAGATCTTTCGGCTGGAAGTGTCTCACCAGATATTTCATTACACCTGCTCAGCATGGCCACCATACAGGATCTTCTAGCTGTTGGAGGTTGTGTAGTTCTCAGGAAGCAAATCACTATCATTTGTTCTGGGCTTGTCCAAAAATAAATATATTCTGGCGCAAGGTATATTCAGAACTAGTAATTGTATTTGGAACTGACATTACATTTAAATGGGACGAACTTCTTTTTGGGCTGGTACACTCGGCTAATGCAAATGTGAAAAATAGATATATATTGGGAATACTGAGTCTAGCAGCAAGGAAAGCAATTACAAAGAAGTGGCTCAAGCCAGACGCCCCATCTATAGATGCATGGTATGATATTATTTATGATCTGTATGTAATGGAAAGAATCACTTTTTCAATGAGGCTCCAGCAATCAAAATTCAACGACATCTGGAAGCAATGGAAAATGTACATCTCTCTGAAACGTCCTTATTTTGTTTAAGTTTCTTTTGTACTTGATTGATTAATTACTTTGCTGTAAATTGTGACAGAAAACACCCCATGTTCATGTTGTTATTTTATAAAAATGCTTTGTAAAAGGAAAAACAATAAATATCAACAAAAGATCATTACTTCTAAATACCACCTGTTTGGTGGAAAATTCCATCAAGTATACTAAAGTAAAATAAATTCTTCGAGTGAGGTCGAGAAATATCTAAATTCAAATTCGCAATTAGTTCCACCTCTGCTGATAAATAATAATTTCATGAAAAGATGATCTTCAAATAGGAACTTAATTAATATGTAGCTTCTGTAATGTCACCGTAGCGCTTTGTAGATCATGCTGAAAAAACATCAGACTTAGAACTGAAACCTTCCAACTTTAAAGTCTTAATGAGATTTGTGAAGAATAGTTAAACAGTTAAACAGCATTCAAAGCCGTTTCTGGACGGCTGCACAGCTGTTGAATGTTTCCTCTGATGTTGTGAGGAGTATTTCCTGAGATCAGTTATTGCTTGTGGTTTGGTTTCATTTTAGCAAAGTAATAAGACAAAAAACCCTTTCCATCTAGCAATACATTTGAAATAACTGATTTCACAATATGTGACTTCATCTGGATGTTTTAAGCAGCGTGTACATTTTTCCTCTGCGGTTATTTTTGATGCTGTAGTGTGAGGTGTTTTTGCTGTGAGACTCCCTGTCATTTCTGTCCAGATCTCACATCTTCTATGAAATAAAGAAGCTGCTTACAGCAGCAAACCTTTAACAAACCCCACTGCATCCATCTTTCAGCCTGTCTGTCTGTCTGTCTGTCTGTCTCTGTGTTATCTTATCTCTCTGTCCATTTTAACCATTCATCCATTCGTCATTTCCACTGCCTGGCCTGCTGTGTGTCATGTGAACCCACTGCAATGCCATCATCATTATTATTATTTGTGACAAACATAAAAAGAGATTCACACACAGTCTCTGGGTTGTAGGCAGAGCTCGGCGAGAGGATGAAGTTGGTCTAGACTGAACTAAAGTCAATGTAAACACACATGTAGGCTCACAGGGAACAGATAAAGCTCTTGCAGAGCGGACAGACACAGCCAACCCCCACACTCACACACGTCGACTTAATCAGACACATCATTTTAATGTTTCACTTGACCTACTGCACCTCCTTTAAATAAAACTGCTCATTTTACTACAAATAGTAATAAGTCTTGGGTTCCTGCAGCGCCTGAAGGAGCTGAAGCAGAGGGAGTTTTACAGAGCGCTGGCCTGCAGGAGGCAGAGGAGACGCAGGGAGGAGAAGAGAGAGGAAAAGGCGCTGAAGAGAATCCATCAGCATGACCACAAAAGGGCAGGAGAGTGGTGAGTAGCGCACTACGCTTTTCTTCTCCTTTTGCATTTTAATCCCATTCTTACACTTGTTCTGCAAAACTTTGTCCCACAAGAAAAATTTGAGTAGTTTCTTTTTAGATATTCAACTTGCATAAAAATAATCTACTTTCTTTATAACTAAACAATGAGTTTGCTCAAGGTAATATTTTCTCTGTATATGAACCTTGGTTCCAATAGCTGTGTCAGTGGAAGTTTTAATAGAAAAAAAATCTAAAGATGATCATCACCTGACAGTGACGCTCTAAGTGCTTTCAGTCAATTATTTCAGCTACATGACTCGTAACGCTCACCGTTTTTGCTGCATTTTCTCTCCTGCGATCGGTGTCATTTCCAGCAGCAGCGGGAGGCAGCTGTAAAATAACATTTAAAAAAAGGAAAAAATAAATAAATCCAAGTTGCCCTCAGTATGCAACCTGCTCAACATGAAACGGCAGACAGGAAAGGTTAGAGGACTCGCTGGCACACATGTTGTTTTCCTCTCAGGAGTAGGTGGATTCCAAAAACGAGGGCTAAAAGGCAGGTGAGTGCTGAATTTGCATCCGTCGCGTGGCCAGAAACCCGACCGCAAATGGATGCTGGTGTTGTTTTGTTTTCTGGCAGGGGTGTATTTAGGCATAAGCCAATGTTTGCAAATCAATTAAAACAGCTGGAGTCTCCGCTCCACAGCAGACATTGTGACACGCCACCGCAGAAAACACATCATCTGAATAATACTGTTAATATAGGCCCCGTGCTTTTCAGGGTCTCCCAGGGAGCTGCGGCGGCGGCAGGGTCACGCGCTCAATACTTGGACCCTGAAACTGAAGCAGCTAAATGGAAATCAGACACCGAGGCCCTGAGGGTCGAGCTCAGGGCCCAAGACTAACATTTAACACCACATCCTGCTGAAAATGGTCAACGGAGTCATATGAGGAACCTTTAGCTTGCACACTTGATATCATTCAAGAGAACTAATTAAGTACGTTGTGAAACAAACTTGACCGCTATGTCCATAGTGTACGACGGAGTATTAGGGCCAAACTAAGACAAAAAAAATTGGAAATTACGAGAATAAAGTCGTAAAATTACGAAAATAAAGTCGTAAAATTACGAGAATAAAGTCGTAATTTATGAGAACTCCGAGCAGTGTTCTACGGAAGAGTATTAGGGCCAAACTAAGACAAAAAAATTTGGAAATTACTAGAATAAAGTCAGTGGTGGACAGTAACGGAGTAAATTTACTTGAGTACTGTACTTAAGTACATATCCAGAGGATTTGTACTTTACTTAAGTATTAGATTTCTTTGGTACTTATTACTCTTACTTGAATACATTTCCAAGACAAATATTTTTACTTTTACTCGAGTAAATTTCTAGGAAGGCTGAAAAGTACTCGTTACTTTCAGGTCTGCTCTTTTTTCTTCTTCCCTAAAATCCTATTGGACACAAGCTGTTTTTGTCAAAGGAGGAGACCTATCACAGTGCACGCTCTCCACTGATGTAGGTAAAGCGGAAATACGTCAAGCCTCCTCAAAACGATACCGCCAAAGTAGCCTGCGTTTGTCAAGACAGAGCCGCAACAAGTCAAGACATAGCCGAAATTTACTCTTACTCTTACTCTTACTTTTACTTAAAGTAAATTTAAAAGCATTTACTTTTGGATACTTAAGTACCTTTAAAAGCAAGTACTTTTCTACTCTTACTCAAGTAATATTTTGACTGAGCTACTTTTACTTGTAACGGAGTAAATTTTGACCAGTAGTATTTGTACTCTTACTCAAGTACTGGGGTCGAGTACTCTGTCCACCTCTGAATAAAGTCATATAATATAATGAGAATAAAGTCGTAAAATTACGAGAATAAAGTCATAATGTTGCAAGAATATAGTCGTAATAGAATAAAGTCGTAATATTATGAGAATAAAGTTGTAATATTACGAGAATAAAGTCGTAACATTACGAGAATAAAGTCGTAATATTACAAGAATAAAGTCGTAATATTACAAGAATAAAGTGGTAATTTATGAGAATAAAGTCGTAATTTATGAGAATAAAGTCGTAAGTGGTAATTTATGAGAACTCTAACAGGAAGAGCATCTTCTCCCTGTGTTAAAATGAGGAATATTGAGCATCTTGTGAAGTTATATTTATATATTTATAATATATTTAATATTTCGACTTTATTCTCGTAATATTATGACTTTATTCTCGCAACATTATGACTTTATTCTGGTAATTTTACGACTTTATTCTCATATTATTATGACTTTATTTTCGTAATTTACATTTTTTTTGTCTTAGTTTGGCCCTAATACTCCGTCGTAATAGTGGGACTGACTGAGCTGAAAACTGCAAAAGTTTCTTTGTGTCGCTTTAAAAATACACTGTGGAAGAAGAAGAAAAAAAAAACTAAACTTGACCCAACACTTAAGAAGAGGCTGAAAATCAAGCTGGTTAGTGTGCAAGGCCTGCAGCTTCTGCTATCCTTCACTGGTCTCACCAGAGGAGAAAAGTAACGCAATTACGGGGAAAATGATGGAACTTCAGGGACCGGACGATCACAGGATGGAGCATCCAGGAAGGTGCTGAATCATCTCAGTTAAGGATACGCTAGACCAAGTTAGGAGATGGTACTTTAATGTTGCCGCGCCAACACACACACACACACACACACACACACACACACACACACACACACACACACGCACACACACACGGACACACATTTTATCAAGTGAGTATGCCTTAGAGTTTAAAGGAAAGAAATAGTCCGAGAGGTTCAATCATCTGGCACATAAATTGGGATGTACTTTATTTATTGTTACACTTTGAAGTACCTTTGTTTAGTAAACTGGAGCACTTTATATTTTGGGATTTCCACCGAGAGAGAAGGAAGAGCATGTGGCAAGTTATTTATGGTCAATGTTTTTCACAGATGAGAGCTCAATTTAAAGAAAAATTAAGAAACTGCAAGGAACAAAATCCGTCTTGGCAGGTCGTATTAACATAAAAACAAAAGAACATGAATATTGATGAACGAAACTGGAAATAAGCTAAGACAATGGGAAACGGTCCATTTTTAATTTACTTGAGCAACAAACAGCTTTCAGAGACAAACATAAAGTTAACCAGTAAACTTTTATTCTGTATATTCATCTTATTGTTTAATTATCAAAGTACTTATTGTAAAAATAATGCAGCTGAAATGGAAAACAATATAAATGTCTAGCATTACCTGATGAACTAAGGTCATAAGTGATATACTGTACAATTAATCAAATTGTTAAATCTGAGGCATGGAATTTCAAAATAAAAGCTGGACCAGTTAGTAGCTTCAAGCCTTTCAAAATGCCATCCGCAGACATTCAGCAAGTCGAGCTGTTCTAGTCACACATAGTTCATGCTCTGCATCCATGGAGTGAGTTGTTTCAAGTAGAGGTTTTATTTAAACTCGTTCCCTGCAGATGTTAGCAAATGTTAACAAAAGCAGCAGTTGACACAATTTCCCGACTACTTGTCTTTGCAGGATTCCATCCTTTTGAAATGTCTGAATAATTTCCTGATGGAAATAGGACATTGTTACGCTTTTCAAACCAATATCACATGATGATCAATCTTTGCCTCATCGGAATTGTGTGATTTGGGAGTTTTGGATCACGGGAGGCTTCAGAATATTATTATCTTTTGAAAAATGAAATTATATTTCAGCAGGGCCAGGTGAGAATAAGCATGAGCTCCTTATTTATTACTGCCAGTTGTGGTGTGCAGAATTGTCCCTATTTTCACTGCTGGCACTGCCATGATGACACAGGCTTCACGTTTGCTTCCCATTCTCTCACTTAGTTATGAAATCAAATCACACTGCCTGCAAAATTGGTTGCGCAGCATGCCGGTAAATGGTTGTCAACTGACGACCACAGCGCTTGACAGACGGCAAAACAACCCAAAACAGACTCAAAATCCTTACAAAATGACCACAAGGAGCCAGAAAATCACAAAAAAAAGTTATAAACAACTGTGAGAACACATGAAATGAATGAAAGATGAGACAGAATTATAAGAAATTGATTTAAAACATCCACAAAGTGAAAAGATGCGGAATGAATACAGATTCAATGCAGAAATGTGTGAACAAGTGAAAAACAGCAAAATTACCAAAAAGAAAGGATGTAAAACAACCATAAAGAGAAATGACTAGTTGACATCGGTTAATTCCCCACAAAAAACCCTGATTATTAACAGAAATCTTTTTATTTCTAAAAATGATTCATCATAAACGTCCCCCAACAGGGAACACGTTCATCAGTGCCACCTAGCAGCTGCTGCAGAAACATCTACACATCTCAAATATCTGTTTATGTGCTGATGAAAAACTTTGACATCTTAGACTCTGGAGTGGGCTGCCAAACGCCGCTGTGCTCACGTGGCGTTTGTCTCTTAAAAAAAAAAGAGACACAGGAACACATGAAGTGGATTTGGTAGCTTCCTGCTCCAAACATGCTCCGGGGGTGAGGTGGGGGTTTATCAGGCCAGCTGCCAAGCAGAGAAATTAGTTTCTTGAAATTTATATCACGCCACGTACGAGCACAATTTGGGTTCAAGCTGCAAGTAGCAACACGCCCACAACGAGATAACATAAATCTCCACAGCCATCACCCTTCCACATCCACAGCTTTTCTACCTTTGTATAAACGTCTTGCACATCCCTGTTTTTTTTTTTTAAATGTCGGGACACTGTGTGAAGTAACAATATAAATGAAAAACAGAATTCAGAGATTAAAAGGAAAATAAAAATAAAAATTGTGCATATAATAGTTTTCAATTTGATAACAGCCACGCGTGTCAAAAAAGTTGGTAGAGAGACACGCTTACCACTGAGTTGCATCATGTCTTCGTCTCGCTGCTCTGTAAGTGTTTAGGAAGTGAGAAGACCAACTGCTGTAGCTCTTGAAAGTGACATGTTTGCCTGTTCGCTTGATGGAGCATTAAAGCTGCTCAACAGTTCAGGGTCTCTTATGTTTTATCTGTTTCATGATGCTGTAAAGAAGGGGCCGAGTTTGAACTCTTTCATCACGAGGCAAATGTGGTTGGGATTCTCCCAGAATGTGTTTGTCTTGCTGAAACAAGCCACGCCTTCCCTGGATGGATAGTGCCTTCACAAATGCACAGGTTACATGTGAGATGTGCACCGATGCTGGCTTTTGAACTGATACTAATCACAATGATGGTCCCACTCCTCTTTGGCCTGGAAAATACAACATGCAGGATTTTTAAAAATAAAGATCAATATATACATCTTATCCTTCTAATTACTTTTTTTTTCTTAATTTCAGTCCATCTTAAATTAACTCTTGATCAGAGATGGCATCATCGTTTCAAAATCTTTTTTCTGTTTCCAGTCTAAATATTATCAGGACTTCTGAACACATGAGGCAGCGGATCAAAATAAAGCTCAGATTCAGATTCAGACGACTTTATTAATCCCTTTGGGAGGTTCCCTTGGGGAAATTGACATCTCCATCTCACACACACAACACTGTCATTTACAAATCAAACATCCCAAAAGCCAAACACCCATATAAAGATAAAAAGATTAGCAAATTAAAAATAAAGATAAAAAATAATAATAAAAATAGAAAGCAGTGCCATAAAAAGGATAGAAAAAGTGTCATGCATCGGCCCCCCTGGCCTAAGATACAGTAAAGTGCAGCTCTAGTGGTGCTGAGAGGCATCACAAGACCCGCCGGACCGTCTCCACTCATGAGCAATCATTAGTATCGTCTGTTGTCAAAAACCAGCAGATCTATTTGCCCCCATGTGGTCAGAAGTGGTATTGCTACATACCGTGGCTTTAACCTACACTTGTATAAACTGCACTGTATAAACTATCTTCATGGACGGTTTTATTGAAAATGTTATTATTTTTACATTTGTGTGTTTTTACCTTTCAAACCAGGAACACCAAATGCCACCTCTACATTTTTAACCAGACTGTTTATCTAGACTTTTTTTTTAATATAGATAATAGAATATAATAAATAAAAGATAAAAACAGGCTTTTTCAGATGGATTTAATTTAATGTTTCTAATTTCTTAAAGGTTGCAGAAATAAAAGGTTGAGAAATAAAAGAAATAAAAGGTTGAGAAATAAAAGTTTTGAATGGCAAGTGGGCAGCTCCACATTTTTTTCTATAAAACAAAGCCTTAGATCTTAATGGTTGTTTTTCTTAAACGTTGCTTTCATACTAGTATCTGGTCTTTTCAGACTTCAATATTTTGTAGGATGACCTTTTACTTGAATGACAGCATGCATTCTTTCAGTAAGCTTATGTTATGATTTTCAACAAGCTCTTGTATTGATGATGGAAGAGTTGAACCACCACATAACCATTTCTCCAGAAACACCTTAAAAAGTCCCGCTGGGGTTATGGTCTGGACTCTACGACAACCATCCTATGAGGGAAAATGATGTCTCGTGCTCTATGGACCGCAATCTGAGCCCAGTAAATCCTGGCCGAACCATCTTGAGCTACACCTGTCCCATCAGGGAAGAAAAAAACAATCCCCAATGACGTGAAAGAAAAACCTTCTGCCCTCATCTCAGCTTACGTCATAGGTAAACCTAGACCTGACCAACTGGAGCAACACCTGATCATAATACTCCCGCCGCAGGCTTGCACATAGGAACCAGGCCTGATGGGAGCCTCACTTCATCACCAGATTAGGGAAAACCTGATCTCACCAAACATGAACCTTTTTTTCCCCAATTCTCCCTGATATATTGTAGTTGATTTTTTTTCTCCTTAGGTTGTTCTCACTGGTACAGTAGGTGGTTTTCTTTAGGCACTCAGGTTTTCCCGCACATGTTACTTTCAGTTAACCACAGACATATTCTTTGATTTCATTCAAACATTTCACAGTTTGAGGGGAAATCTATTAGTCATTCATGAGTTTGTTTTTCTTTTGTCTTTGTGGCCACATCTCTCCCTGGAAGGTGATGATTCCCCGCTTGTCCTTCCAGGTTGTAATAATGACTTAGATGGCTCTTAGCACAACTTTAACAGCTTCAGCAATCTTCTTAATAGTTCTGTTTGCTTCATGGAGATCAACATTTTTAGGATGTGTCTTCAGACATGATTGTTTAAGGAAAGGGAAGGTCCTCAGTGCAAGAGTTAAGCTTAAATAACCTGTTACCAGTGGAAACATAATAATGACTGCGGTCCTTTCCCAAATGTAAAGCTCTATTAAATCCGGGGGCGATTTTTATTCTTGGCCAGACATTGTATTTGCTCTTGAGAAAAACTCCTCTCCATCTTATTTTCCCCTACTCAACTTTATCCACCATTTATTGCCTTTGTCCCGACTTTTTAATATAAGTCGCTGATATTGAATTCACTGTGAGCATATTTTTCAGCAAAAAAAACAACAAAAAAAAAGAAGTACCGAACTGTTGCATTCTCTTTTTTATTGTGTCCATGACGTTCCAGCTTTACTTTACTTTGTGCGTGTGATTAAAATGACTTTACACGCTTGCTGACATGTTTGTTTCACAGTATTGTGCACGACTTAAAAATGAAGCGAGATGGCTAACTAGCCCCTTGGAGATATGGAGCGTCGGCGCAGCAGCCCATAAAAAGCATGTTGTTGCGGTACACAGGGATCTTCAGCACGACTCTGAAGTGCTTGTGACCGCTGCACCGTGGGCTCAACCCACTCCAAGCACAGGCTCGTCTCGGTATCGGCTGTCATTGCCATTTTCAGATTTGTAACAATGCAGTTTGGCTCCCGGCACAAAGTGAGAGAGAGGGGGGAGAGCACTGTGGCCAAATTGATTTTCAGTTGAATTTCAGCTCTGCGCTCCCTTTGTCCTCCCCAGTGCTCGTCTCCTTGTTTCCTCTCCTCTCAATTTGTTTCCACCTTTCAACTCCAGTTCGATTTCTTTTGTTCTCATTTTTATTTATTTCCTTCATTTCCTCCATTCCTTTTGTAATCGCTGACTTTCTTTTAACTTGTCTCTTTATCTTATTCCTCCCCACAGCTCGCCCCCCCCCCTCTTTGTTATCCCTGCGTACGTCTGTTCATCTCCATCTTTCCTCTCCTCCTTGCCTTGCTCTCCTTGGCTCCACGTATTTCTTTATGTCCTATTGACTTCTTTTCTTTCTATTATTGTCTCCTCGTCCTTCCTTTTCCTTTGACATTTCCTCTCACCTTTGCTTTATCTCGTGCCCACGACCTTATTCCTTTCCAATAGTCTTCCTCTCTGACCATCTTGCTTCTTCCTTTCATCATCTGGCCGTGTTAACCTCCTCTGCTCTCCCCAGCGCTCCAGGTTCCGGTCCCATGTTCCGGTCCACCACCGTGGCCGTCGACCCGGACAGTCAGTCCAAACCGGGCTTTGAGCGGAACTGGGCTGATTTCCACCAAAGCAACGCCGCACTGGAAACAAGTAAGAGCTCTTATCCACTTAAAAAGGCATGTGCTAGGCTGCTTCAATAGTTTATGAGTGAGTTTTTGGTTTTGGTGATGAGGATATCACTCTTGATTCTGGGGGATTAAACAGAGAGCGGTCTGCTGCAGAAACACAGTCGACAGAAGATGCTGGGAAGGGAAATGAACATGGGCGAGAAGTGTGAGGGAAAAATCACAAGAGGAGCACATTCTGAGCAATTACACACTGAATGAAATTAAGCTTTAGGGATTGGGTAAGAACAGCATCTCAAATCAAAACCAGTTCATTTCAACTTCAGAAAAACTCCAGCAACTAGAAGTTGCTGTAATTAATCAGTATGAATATTTTGCATGCATTTGTAACGATCCTGACCTTTGTACAAATGGAAAGCTTGAGACGCCACACTGGGAGAAAAGATCACATGAGTCGTGTCAAATCTTCGTTGGATTAGCGTGCTCCGTTAGTTTCTGTAGCTGAACTCTTTTAATCCTACAGTTTTTGTGTAAAATCATGATAAAACTCATCTGATTGCGGCAGGTGTTAGTATTAGGCAAATGTGGCCTCAGACAACAGCTGATCCAGTCTGATCCTCTCTTTTTTCCACCTCCGGGGATAGACAGCAAAGTGTAAAGAATGAGACACTGCTTGTATATGTAAGGGACATCAGCCCGTTCTGTAACCCAGTGAGAAGTGTGAGAATTTCTAACATTTCTGATCGTGTTGGTTGAACTTGTGCAGCAACTTCACAGGGACAAAAAACACAGGAAACTCTTCTCTGCACCACTCATCATTGTTCTTATTCACTCACTAATTATTTAACAATGTTTAACTGGGGAGATGCAGAGATAAGACGTCTTAGTTTTTGAGCGGAAGATGAAATCACTGCTGCGTTATGGTCCGATTATAGAAGGACTAAAGAAACGCAGCTGGGAACATACAGTATCTTCTCACACCAAGGAAAGGATGACGTCACTCGTCATCAGGCCGAAGAATGGGTCGATTCAGTAGGAAATCCCTTCGCCATGATTATTTCAATTTACCACCACACACGTGCAAAGAACGCGAGGCCTTATGCCACGTTTCACGCAGCGGGGAGTCGTGTTTTGTTTCCAGAATTCCAGTTTCGTGTATGTAGGGAAACGCACGTGTGTGATTGTTCTGTCTTGCTTGGCCCAGTATATAAAAGCCATTGGGGTAAAATTGGTGACATGCTTTTGCGTAAATGTTACAGAACACCAGTACGCAAGTGTCTGGTTTTAGACATTTGGACATTTACCTGTGCGCATCTCTCTTAAGGTCAAATCACAGGATTTCAATTTGGTTGCTGTCTGGACTTTCAAAAACAATTTCATGATCCTTTTAGACATTAGAGACTTTCTCCAACCCTTCCATACGGTCTGCTTCTCCTTGTGCTTTCATGGACTTTAACATTAACACGATCAGGGTAGTCTGTAGGCATTGTAGGTATTGGGGGTATTTTTTTCATTTCTCTGACCATTGGGGTAAATCTTCATTATATGGAAGATTGATGACCAACTTAAAATCTTTCTTCCTGTAAATGATCTTCCTAAATGTAGAACACTGAATTCTGAATTATTGGGAAATTGTTTTATAGTTCTTTCCGGACTGCTGTGCAGCAACTGCTTCTGTAAGGGCCAATCCCAATACACCCCCTACTTTCTTCCACTAGCCCTCCCTCACTACCACTACCCCTAAAAAAGAAGGGACAGATTTTAGGGCACTTGAAATCTTCCCAGGTCTGTCCCAATACTCCCCCTACTCCTACTTTCAGCACCACCCCTAAAATCAGGAAGCTGAGCCAAAAGCTGTTTTAATTTCAGCTGTAGCGCTGTTAATACGGCACTTTATTAAGTTTTAATATTTTTTCAGGCGTAAAAGTAACCGTTAAGATCCCGAACCTGGGCTCAGTTTATCCAAATAACGCCTGTTAAGAAATTTGATCCGATGATCCTGACGGCCGGAGTACAGACGTGATCGCCAGGTCAACCTGCGCCGTCATCCCGGGGAGAAACCTGCAGCTCTGTGGAGAATTACCGCTGGCTGAAATAAATCATTTAGGAAGATAAATGTTGGTTTAATAGATGAAATCTAACAGTTGTAGCTACGCCTGTTAAGAAATTTGCTCAAAACATTTTGGGATTTCTGCCTGCCGGCTCCGGAGCTGATTTATGGTTCCGCGTTAAATCGACGCAGAGCCTACAGCTTAGGGTACGGTGTACGGTGCGCGTCGCCGCGTAACCTACGCCGTAGGCTCTGCGTTGGTGTAACGCAAAACCATAAATCAGCCTTTATTCTAACGTGATCTTCGCAACAACGGGCAAACGAGTGATTATGTACATTCACTGAGTGAATATTATGAAAGTAAAATATATATTTCTCGCTAGAAATGTCAAAACGCATCAAAAACGCATTTTTATGCAGAAACTAACTCAAAATATAGATCTTATTCACTAAAAAATAAGCAATGTCCGCCATGTTTTTTTTTTTTTTATTCAGTCCACAAATGACGACGAAAAGCATTCAGGGAAATTTTTCTGGCCCTAGTTCAGCTAGTGTGCATCGGAAAAACACTTGCTCCGTAGGGTCAGATTCATAGCCACTACACTCGTTTTCTCCACTACCCCCAGGTGGAAAGAGGAATTGGGACACCACTACCCTCACGGGAACGCGCAAAATTTAGGGGTAGTGATGAAAACTAGGGGTAGGGGGAGTATTGGGACAGGGCCTAAGACCATGGCTTACAGTATGTCTTTCCTTCTTGGCATTGTGTTAACACACACTTGGGTTCTCCAGACCAGCAGACAGCTGAAACATCTGCTTTAGTAGAAGTCTGCAGTCCAGCTGATGAGCAGTGTTTCAAGGAGTTTTGATTGGCAGCACATTACCCTCTCCAACCCTGTTGAGGCAGAAAGCCGGTGGCTACTACACCCTCGCTGCTTACTTTGTTTTGTTTTGTTATTTCATCGTATTTGTCTTACACTAAAGACCCACTACCATTAGGGGATTTTTCTAATTTTTTATTTATTGTTGGTTATTTTTTTTTACAAAGAAAAAGAACATAAGCTTGGAATAGGAAGATTAAAAGTGAGGTTTGCACATGTCTGGCAGTGACTCACCATTCAAGGCGTCTGACAGGTGAAGGAGGAGCTGAGGGGAGCAACACTCATTTTTATTTAATGGCTTTACATCCCAAGCAAGATTGTATTTGACAAATATTCCTCCACCTTGCCACAAAAGTTTGTTTCCTTTGTGAGCAAACAAACCCGTTCTCATTTGTTAGTCTCCATCCATCCAATGAGCGCTGCGCACCCAGAACTATCAGCAGTAGCAGCAGCAGCGGCTGACAGGAGCAGCCTCCCTCAGCAGGATAACGCTACCTGCCCCTGGGCATCGCTTTGTGTTGAGAAGAGGTGGGGACATTAGGACTCAGATGAAAAAGACATTTTCTTAAACGGTCTTCATGAAATTTCTGCCGGTGTAATGGGGCGGATCTGTGTGAGGCAGATAATTAAAGCAGAAAGAAAAAAGAACCTGCATATCGGCGCACTGACAGGGCACAGCCACGGGGAGCTGCAGAGTCAACAATATGAAATTACTGGCTATAAAATCCCACAGATATGTCGACCACACATGAAACGCAGGTCCATGCAGCAGCAGCAACAGGAGCAGAGCCACACCCACCACTGCTATTAAGAAATGGTGCAGGCCATTTTCAGAACATGTGGACATTTTTAAATTGAACTTTTAAAAGCATGCTGGGAAGAACCACAGTTGACCCAAAGGCCAAGTCTTGACCCAGCCTCCAAATGCCTGAGTATTTACTTTCTTATCAATATGATGATCTGTCCAGTCATTTGGGTATCAGCCACTTCTTTCACATATGAAGTACAGGACTGTCTCAGAAAATTACAATATTGTGATAAATAAAGTCCTTTATTTTCTGTAATGCAAAAATGTCATGCATTCTGGATTCATTACAAATCAACTGAAATATTGCAAGCCTTTTATTATTTTAATATTGCTGATCATGGCTTACAGCTTAAGAAAACTCAAATATCCTATCTCAAAAAATTAGAATATTCTGGGAATCTTAATCTTAAGATGTAAACCATAATCAGCAATATTAAAACAATAAAAGGCTTGCAATATTTCAGTTGATTTGTAATGAATCCAGAATGTATGGCATTTTTGTTTTTTTAATTGCATTACAGAAAATAAAGAACTTTATCACAATATTCTAATTTTCTGAGACAGTCCTGTATATTTACTCTCCTCTTGAGGGAATTAAAGATCATTTAAAAAATTAAAACTGTTCAACATCTTCATTATGGATTTAAGCACTTGAAAATCCTTTAAATGGTAACGTTGTTCTGTACAACACACTGAATGGATCTGGGACGACTCCCTGATGTCCACTTAAGTGGATGATGTGCTACTAAACCATCCAAACCCACGCATATACTAGAAAACGGCTTTTGAATAGCTGTTCACTGCACTCACCGCTATGCACTAAGCATCTTTGAGTTAGATGCTTACGGGACTCAAACAACCTACTCAGAGACCACGACACACCCTGTGTCTCAAAGCTGTTCTGTGCCCGGTCAGTACATCGTGTAAATGACTTAAGTTGAATAAAGGCCTCCTGAAAACTGAATATAAAACCGTCATAAGGACAGGACTCCAGGGGGTTCAAAGGAGCAGTCAACTGTCACTCCCTCATTCGCTGAAGTTTTCTCATTTTAAAGTTGAAGCCAATGGAAAAGTTTGACAGCTCCATTTAAATTTGTTCCTCCACGAGTATAAAATACACTGTCATATTAAGAATTGGAAGAGTAATAATTTATTTTATAGCTTTATTTCTGAAAATTCAAATATTTAACAAATACTGTTGGGTCTCTGATTTGATAGAAAGACACACAAAGAATTACTTTTAAAGTTACGAGTGATTTTGGAACTTTCTCTCAGGACGTAAGCGTCTGACTCATTTACCATAGTGACGTCCTGACAGATGAGTGCCAGCGCGAGTCCTCAAAACTTCCTAATGCACAACTTTAATCTCATATTTTTACATTGATGAGGGAGACGCACATTCAGTTATGGGCTTATGTTTTTCATAAGCCCATCCTACACTCATAAATCATAGCTAGATGTGTCCATAGGAATAAAAGAGTAATGGTAAGGAGCCAGAGTGCTGAATAAAAACATAAGGGGATTACTGGATAGGAAGTCTTAAAGATGAATGCCGTTCTTATACATGCACCCCCTCCCATATTTCTTTATCATCGGGTTTGGCACTTAATTTAGTTATGTTTTGCATGGAAATGTAATCACTTTTAACTGTAATCTTTTTTTATTTCTATGCCTTCCCCTCCATCCAGAGCCTGGAAGCCAGCTGATCCACACCTTCCTTCCCTTGGACCCCGCGCTGGAAACCAGACTCCTCAGCAACACCCAGTGGGCGCACCAGCAGATGGATGGCAACACCACTTCTGCTGCTGCTCAATCCTGCAATCTGGACTGCAATCATCTCACAGCCAACGGCCTGATGAACTCTGATAACACGTACAGCAGCGCTGCCAAAACCACCCGCTTTCACAAGAACCCTCTTAACTCTCTGAGTGACCTCTCAACCCCCAATGGCATCCCAGCAAACGCCATGAGACCCAACTGTAACGGTTCCTCCATCAGCCTCGTCAGTAGCAGAGTGGCCTGCACGGACTCAGACGCCAGACGAGTCCGACCCGTGTCCTTCTCTCTGCCCAAAAGAAGCTGCGTCCTCCTGCACCAATCGGCCGCCGTCTTCATCCAGGCCGGACTGGGCTTGTCGGGGAAACACGAGGGTGGGACGGTGCAAGAAAGAGCCAAAAACTTTGGAGACAAAGTTGCTGATCAGCGGCTCAAATCTCCAATATCTGCAAACCTGGATGCAGCACACGTCACTCACCTGGTCCCTCATACTGGAAACCAGCACAGCGTGGACAATAAAGCTGCACTCAAGCACTCCGAGACTCCTGAGAGGGGACCTGTGGGACTCTCTGGGACGGGAGCCCAGACTTCTTCGTGTAATCGCAATACGATCGGCGCTAAGAACGTAATTATCAGTAGGAGTGAAACTCAGCTCTCCTTATGCAAGAATGATGGGACTGAAGCTGGTGGTGAAAGTGGGACTGGAGCTCATCTTTATTTAAAAGGAGGCATACCAGGACAGATTTCTGACACTGTAAGCACGGATGCAGTACACAGAGGCGGTGAAGTGGAAATCTGTGACGCCACCGAAGACCAGAAAGAGCTAAACCCTCCAGAAAAAGACAAAGATATGCTTTGTTCTGACGTAAATGAGCCTAAAGAGACTATTTCCTGTGTTTCCAATAAGGCCCAAGAGTCGTCAACTCTGCTGCAGCCCAAAGAATCAGACTCCTCTCCATCAAACCCCCCAAATCGTCCCAAAGAGCCTTTTTGTCGTGTTCTGAACCGGGACGGTAGCAGGATTCTCCTCTGGCCGACGGAGATGGTCAGCTACACCAAGACTTCCCCCTCCATCTCCTACAGCGTCAACCCTCTACTGTACGACTTCAGAGCTCATAACAAGGCCAGGGAAGGGGGTGTGGGAAAGAAAGGAGGGCTGGAGAAAGGTAGGGAGAGGATAAAGCCATCTGTGATCAAACAACCCGACTGCCAACAGAGGCAGGAAGATATGGAGGGAGGAAGCGAGGTGAAGGTAGATGAAAGGGAAGGAGAAGTTGAAGCAGGACAGGCAGGAAATCCTGTGCAACTCGTAGGCCGTTGTAGCGGCAGCGATGCAGTGGTGGATCGCTCGGGCTGCCGTGATGAAAGCGCTTTAAAATTGGTTCCTGCCGAGTGCCACCACGCGCCGACGCCAGGCTTTCAAAACCCAGGGAGAAGGAGGAGAAGGAGGAGGGGAGGCGTGAGGAGAGGGATGAGAAAGAGGGGGAGGAGGAAAAGAAGAGGAGACGCGGATAGAAAAGACCCGGAGAGGGGAAGGAGGATAATAAGTGCGCTTTGTGCAAATCAGATGTTTGAAGGCAAAGGAGAAGAGAGGTTGAAAAGAGAGGGCACTGTAAAAGAGGAGAGGCAAGAAAAAGAGCTTTTAAGTAATCTTCCTCCAAATCTGCTGGTAGGAGGGAGAGAAAAGAAGATGAGGGGAGAGGAGAGAAGGATAAGAGGAGATCAGACGGAGCGAGAGAGGGCAGGTAGAAATGACGAGAAGAGGGGAGAGCTATTAAGTAATCTTCCTGTGAATCGGTGTAATCGCTGTAACCAGCTGTGTCTGCTGGTGAAAAGGGAGGCCAGCCAGCATCAATCCCAGCAATCAGCCTCCGGGTGGGGCCAGGGGCTCAGAAAGCTGCTCTACAGGGGCTCAACGTGCAACTCGGTGATTAGCCCCGTCCCTGAGTCTGTTATAGAGATGCCATGCTGTCCTGCAATTTCACCCAGCCCATGTGAGAACGACTGCGGCGATGCACAAAATACACAAGCAGGGAAGGAGGAAGGAACGGGAGACGAGGAGCGCAAGAATCCGAGCAAGACTGAGATAAGAGCTGTTCAGGATGCTGGAGAAAACACGTGTAACCCGGTGATTAGCGGTGTTACTTTTCCCCGTGGAGACGCAGCACGCCAGGAAGGAATTTGTCTTTTTCCCAAACCTCACAGAGAAACAGTGTGCGATCCAGCGATTAGCCTCGTCCCCGCTTCTTTCAGAGAAACAGCGTGCAGTCAAAGACAAACAATACCTGCGGGACGCGGCGACGCTACCGTAGCCCGGGCCTCACACTGGTCCGCACAACACACGGAAACGGAGCCGCAAATTAGATCTGCTCGCACAGACGTGACCCTCGCCGGCGATGCGCTTTCAAAGACGCCGCAGAGAGCGGCCGCCGCCAACAAGAGGAAGGGCAGCTCGCTGGAGGCGGCCGCGCCGAAGAAGAGACGGAGGAGAGGAAAGAGAAAGACGAGGAGAGTCACCGCCTTGCTGAAGGGAAGCGAAAGAGCTAACGTTGGCGTGACCTCCGACGTCAGCGTGGACGTTCAAGAACCCGACAGCAATGCCGACAACGAGACGCTATTGCAAAGCGGCAACACTCCCGAGGGCGGTCCGGTGGACAAAACAATGACAAAACCCCCTCCCAGCCATAACTCAAACAACAGGGAGGAAACATTTAGCTGTAACACCACTGACAAACTGGATAACTCCTGCTGCTGCGATGACAGCGAAGGCAGCGGTGGAGCAGCTAAAGGCTGGAGCTCTGATCCCTCCGGAGGCCCGGGCGAGGCCAGACACGTCGGTGACTGTAGCACCTGTAACAGTCACAGTGACGGGGATGACTCTGCCGTATGCAACAACGACAGAAACACTCTGAACAAAGACTGCAATGCACATGTGGTTGACCACAGCGAGGAAGCTGCTCGGAGCACAACGTCCCCCGCCAGGGTCCCGCCAGGAGACTCCGTCAACCGTAGCGCTAATGAGACACACGACGGCCCATGTCACGATAAAAACAAGGAGCACACGACTGACAAAGAGTCCACTGCCCACAGAACAACTGCAGTCCAGAGTGACGACCGCAGTGTCTGCAAAACCAACGACGCGTTTAATGACAGTTGTGATTTTGATGATTTAAAAAGGAGAAGCGACCCGGGGGAGGAGGCCAAACCCCGACCACAGTGCCACATGCAACATGAGAACACGCAACATGAGAACACGCTCCGTGATTCAGGGACCGGGGACAACACCGGCGCTGACGATGGTCAGCGTGATGTTTTGGACAATGATCTTGACTGTAGTCGCCGGCGTGACGCCGTCGGCGGCACCGGAAATGGGCGAAGCGCGGAGGAGCAGAGGAAGGAGGAAGATGAGAAATGGCTGGAGAGAAAACGGGTGAAGGAGAAGCAGGAGGAGTGGGAGAAGCAGTGGGTGAGGAAGAAGGAAAAGGAGGAGAAAGAAAGAGAGAGAAGGAGGGAGGTGGAGTTTGAGCATCTCTTCACAGAGAAGCGGACGCGTTTTCCTCACCCCCTTCCTCCGCAGTGTATCCCCCTCCACGCTCCTCTCCTTCTCCAGCCACCCCTCACATCCTCCTCCTCCTCTTTCTCCTTCCACCACACCATCATCCAGCACAACCTCTCCCTCCTCCCGCCTCCGTCACACCTCCCCGTCCCCTCTTACCCGCACATTCTTCCCTCCTTCTCCCCTCATCTTTCTCCTATCACTCTCAGTCCACCTCCTGCTCCTCCGCCTCCACCTCCTCCCCTTCCTCCCTCTTTCTACACCTCCTCCCCCATCACACTCCTGGACTCTCCAGGTCCTTATCCCTTTGCAGCAGCGTTTCACCCCCTGCATAGCCATCACGCCCATCACGCCTCCCCGTATCCCCCACCACATCCAGCAGTCTTGCCTTTACAGGTGTTGTTCTGAAAAAAAAAGAAAGACACATAAATGGTGCATTTTGTCTTTTTTCAAAAAGAAAAATCAAGCGTCACTTCCTGCATATTCCAGTATGAAATGTTTCAGGAACGTGTAAGTGAAGTTCGGTTTCAAGGAAGTGATCCTTCTTGAAACTGAACCTCCAGAAACTTCTCCGCCCCGTCCAAACACTCCATCACTGATTCACGGATCCGAATGAAATGATGGCTAATTATCCTCATCAGCCACAATCCCGCTGTAAATGAGCCTCAGGTGTGCAGCCAGCGGGATCGTGGTGGGGATACACAGCTGGGCTCGTTTCCCTCAGCACAAATCAGTCAGAGCTCCCGTTTTCTCACATTAAAACCAATGATTTGCTTCCAAGGCATGATGGAAATGTTTGTGACATTAATGGAAAAACTCTCCCTTTATATAAGTCTTAAATATATTTGTTCTGTGATAATAAACAGAGGTTGTTTGTCTTGCTGAGATTTGCATTTTCCACAAGAAGATCAGTTGGAGGCAGATGTACAAATACCACGCCAGGGAATCAATGCCTTCTTGCCTTCTCAGAGGCTTTTTTTTTTTTCTTTTTTTGGAGCTACAGCTAAACAAAATAAAATATTAAAGGGGAACTCCTCTGATTTCCACAAATTAACATTTATTCACAGGTCTTAAGAAGAAGTACTTGAGTCAGCTAGTTGGATCTTAAGACGGTTCATCTGAAATTGAGAGAAATCTGGTGGTGAGATGCAAATGCGGCCTGCTCCTCTGAGCTGTGAGCTAGAGGCTTGAGGGTACGTTTTCCGCTTCTGCCAAATCTCTGATTGGTCCATCTGCAGCCACATTGCATTGTGGGGGTTGTTGGTTCCAAAAATCTCACAAGGAGGCAAAAGCATGAAATACACGAGCTGATATCTGTTGATCTGCTGCAACAGTTTGGTAAAATTGCAGCCTGCGTGTGACACCTGCAGCAGACCTGGAGCCTCATTTATAAACAAACTTCAGAAAAGATCAGATTTTGTCTTAATTGCAATTAAACGAGAAATTAAACGTCAAGTATTGGCGGAAGTTATGTGGTGGTATTGCATTCTGGGATGCTGATACATCCAAAATTTTACAAGCTACCCGATTGCACTTGTGCAACCAATTAAAGGAAGGGTAAGCAATAATGCAGAAGCAAGGTTAAATGGCTGTTGCTTCACAGCAAGAACATTCCTGGTTCAATTCTTATCTTTTCAGAGTTTGCATGTTGTTCCCTCAGTCTGTGTGGGTTCTCTCCAGTTTCCTCCCACCGTCCAAAAACAAACACGTTGGGTTGATGGTGACTCTGAGGCCACGTTTACACATAGCCGGGTATTTGCAAAAGCAGATATTTTCCCCTCTACGTTTTGAAAAATACCACCATTTACACGAACCCGCATAAATATCTGTTAAGGTGCTATGAGCAGCCAAACCTACAGGGGGCAGTGTAACGAGAAGATAAAGTCATGCTAGCCAATCAGAATCCTGGAAAAAAACATCAACAAATGACACGAGTAACTTCCAGTTACTTCCAAGATGAACGAGTCTTTTGTTTGGAGTGACAGAGAAGTGGACTTACTTTTAGGTGTGACTTTAGAATATAAAACAGGTAAAATACAAAAAAATATTGACGGTGGCCAAACAAATTGTAAACACAGGTCGCACACATGACGCTGGTGACGTTTCTGTCACATAATGTGACGTTCTGAAGCCTAAATGTCCGTTTCTCTCCGTTTAGACGCAAACGTGAAGAACGAGTTTTTTTAAATCTCCACTTTGGCCGGAGTTTTCAGAAATTATCGTTTTCGGAGACTTTGAGCTTCATTTTCGTGTAAACGAACAGCCAAAACGCATGAAAACACCACCGTTTTTGCTACGTGTAAACGGGGCCTGAATCGTCTGTAGGAGTGAATGTGCAAGGCCGTCTGCCCAGGGTGGACCCCACTTCTCCCTGGTGACACCCAGCTCAGGCCTCCCGTCGCCCTGGACAGGATGAGACAGACGTCAGGCGATGAATGGTTTTGAAAACACAGCAGTTAAACTCGACACTCGACAAGCCGGAGGTTGCAGCCAGACGCATGAATCAGACAAATACAACACAAAATACTCGTTATTCCAAAGCGACTTGTTCTGAAGCACGGAAAAAAGACAGCTGCAACACTGCAACATCAGACCTTATCTAGAGTTTTAATCCTGATGACAGAACTTGAATGAATATTTTCAAACACACAGTTCATTGTGTTTTTATAGTCCTGACACACTGGCCCCGGCAGTGGGTGGTGTCTACGGATGCTGCAGTAGATGGAAGGAAGAAAACAGGAGAAATTCAAGTCCTCTGGAGTGTCTTCCTGCTGCATCATGAGACAAGACTGAGTAGGATTACTGTTTTAAGGAGAATATTCAACTTCATTCTGCCTTTATGTAACTTCCAGTTGCAATGCTTTATAATTCATAAACAAGAATTTTAAAAAACAATCACAATTCTTTAGTCTCAGCCCCGTCTGTCAAGCCTTTATCTCGTCGACAGAGCACGACATGCTGCTCGGCTGCAATCTCCTCCACCATCTCCTCTCCAAAAGTTTTATTTTGCCCCACATTGGCTCCTAAATAAACCCTCTTTCGTGCTGCATTGTGAGCGGAAAATGGTAAATCAGGTTCCAACATTTCAAATGTCAAGATCCCAGGTGAGGAAGGTGGGAAAGAGCTTCCTAAAACCCATTCAGAGCTTTTTTTAAATGCTCGGCAGCATTTAGGAGTCAAGTAGGTGCAGCGGAAGGAATTGAAGAATAAATCAAAGAACATTATTATAAATGAGGCCCCTGAGTGTCACATGAGCTGATAGGTTGATCTGATTGTTGAGAGGGAGTTCTATACCTGCACACGAACACGTACGCGGTTTTAAAATCCACATAAAGGAATGACGTCCCGAGGAGTCTGGCTTGACTTTCCACAATGCTTGTGCCTCCTTTTCAACATATTAATGACGCTTTTTGAATTACTCCACATTTCACCGCATAAAGGAAGCTGAGAGGCCGCCCGCAGCTGGAAAATGATTCAGATAATGATGGTGTTCTCGAAGCTACGTTTTAGCTCCTTTGTGTTAGAAAAAGGAAAGAAACTATTCTGATTCGTGGGATATTGAGAGCAGAAACGGCGTTAATACCCGCTGGTCGTACCGTCGTGCAGGGCTGCTGACGTCTGACTGCTCGGCAAAATGTGAAGTTTGCAAAAGGAGGCTTTGATATAATAAACTGACTCCAGCGCCTGACCTTTACACTCAGCTTTTTGTCCTGTTGATTGTCTGCCGTCTCCCTCGGCTGCAGCCGCACTAAAAATATCCCAACGTGGCGGTCATCTCCACATTTGGACGACGCAGCTGTTTTCGGCTAAAACGCGCGGTAATTGATTCAGCTCAGCCACGTGACTCACTTGACTTCGACGCCGCTTCCCACGAGAGCAGCGATGAAGATGTGAGCCCTTGATTGTCAGGTAATCATAAAGCTGCCGTGTATTGATTGCAGCTCTCGTCTCGTCTGTTGCCGAGTGGTTTCCCGCTCTGCCGTCAGCGGCGAGGCGAGGGCTAGTCGCACGCGGTCAAAGGAGGTCAAAGTTTCCACGAGTAAACACACGTACCCCCTCATTAAAACCTCTGCTAATCGTAAAGTGTAATGCAGCAGATATCTGTCACAGTCTGTCACGTTTTGACAGCGTGACATTGAGTGGCAGGGAAAGCACAACGACTCCCACTCTCACTCTCTTTTTCCTCCTAAGTTTTCTCTTGCTCTTTTTGAACATCTGCCTGAGATTGCTTTGGGGCATCTTTGGTAGCGCCTCTCTCTGTCTCAGATTATTCTGGTGCAGGCAGCAATGACAAAACAAACAAACACCAACAATAATATGCATTTAAATTCAGCCACCAGAAGCCGTTGCTGTGGGCGGACCGTTGTGCTCGCCCTCCATAAAGTAAGGCACACACTGTGTCGTTCCATCATCGCAGCTGTCACTTCCAGCGGCTGCCCGCTCCGCTCTCGCTCCCCGAGGTCATCAGTAAGTCACCGCTGCCTCTTCCCAGATGATCTCTTATCGGCCGGGCATCTCCCCGCAGAACGGCTCGTGAACAGTAGCATCACAAAACCCTCTCCTTGCAGCCACGAGTGCAAGGAAACGTTTTAGAAGCGTTGGTGTGACAACATTTGTGTGGCAACACGTGCCGTGTCCCTGTAAATGCACAACGCCAGACATTTGGACCGTATGTTCTCCATGAACGTAGGTCTCGTTAATTACTGTGAGAAACTGTGTACATTAAAGAAGAACAAGCTGTCACTAGATGTATTTTTGTAGCGAATCCTCAGTTGAATGAGGCAGATTTTGTATTATGTACACTAATGCTGTTTTAGCCAGTAAAATGAACCCTTTCCCCAGTTAATTTGTCCTATTGTTTAGGCTGTTGTCTATGATTGTATGTTGATTGAAGTTCATGTCATCACGTCATGGGTTTAAAGCCTCTTAGTTACTTCAGAGTTTAGTTTTATCTTGTTTTCTCACAGAAATGTCTTGAGAGCTGATAAACTCATATTTAGCATATTTCTTTTTTTCCTTGTGTAATCTTATCTCAACAAACTCATATGTACAGATTCTATTCCTGCTAATATAGCTAATAGATCTAGTGAATCTGCTGAAAAAGACAAATTAACTCTGAAAATGGAAATAAATCAGTAGACTTGATACCGAGAGTGTCTCGTTCTTCCGCGCCCGCTTTTCTTCGGGCCTGCTTTCATACGGAGTCCATTACCGGCAGACAAATGTGTGAATCGATACCTTTCGGCACCACGTTCCTTTAATTTCCCCGGCGTGTGGGATTAAGCGAAAGAAGAAGACAAAAAGAGCAGGGAGCTCAATCAGGGAGGCTTTCAATCAGTTACAAGTCAAAAAAGGAGAAAAAAGAGGGGGGATGATTGCAACCTCATGCAGTCCCCTCCGTTGATCAGATGCTCACTGTAGGAGTGTGTGTGTGTGTGTGTGTGTGTGGAGTTTGTTTGTCCAGAGGGCCCTTCGACAGCTGGGACCATCACGTTCATTGACTAAAATAGCGTCAAAATTCAACATGTTCAACACCTGGGGCTGTGCGAGTGTGTGCGAGTGTGTGCGAGTTGCATTTGTGGAATATAGTTCCATCTGTGAGTGTGTGTGTGTTTGAGGCGCAGAAGTAACACTACCCAGTGAGTGTGACAAATCAAGTGGACTTCATTATAAAATCAACAGTTCCCCACAGTTTGCTTCAGTGACCTTTAAAAAAAAACCCAAAAACCTGACTCCAAAAAATAAAAATAAAAAATCTCCCGACATTAAAACCTGACTGTTTGGAAATTAGTTTCAGAAAGTGCGCGCTTGATTTGATTCGACTTTTCCCCAGCACATTTTCCCAAGAGGTTGATGGATGCCTCGTCTCAGGAAGTCTCTTCGTGAGGAATGGGTTCATAAACTCATAAAGGGCATAACTGTCTGCTTCCTCCGCTTCAACCGCAGGAATCACTCAGCGGCGTGTTAAGGAAACCGCAGCTGTGGTCATTCTGGACGTCACCAGAAGGCAAAGAGAAGCACGTCCATTAAGGCCCCAGTGAGGCTGCCGCTGCACTCTTTCAGCTTCATGATGGAAAATTGACGATACTGTTATATAACAACTTGTTTATTAGAAGCACTAAATGGTAGGAGGCAAGTTATCTCCATAGATCTAAAAGAAAGCAGAAAAAATAGGCTAATTGCCTGTTTTTCTTGAAATAAAATCAGATTTCCTCTGTTACGTTGCATTGAAACAATCCTGGACATGTATTGAGTCTAAGATGTATTATTTTCATATCATCTATATTGTTTTTTTCTGTCCACAGCCATCTGTGGGAAACATTGTTGCATCCCCTCCCGGGGTTTGTTGAGAATCAGTGAAATAGACAAAGCTGCAGACCAAGAAAGCAACTTTATTAAACCAGTGATGCAAATATATGCAATCGTCTACACCAAAGCTGTTCAGCTGCGACGCTACTAGAATGCTCTACACAAACACATGCCCCAAAAAAATTTAAAAAAACTCTTCAAATTGATTCCAAAACAAAGTATTTTCAAATTCAGAGAAACTCAGGACAACACAGAGGGCCTTTAATTATTTGTAAAAAAAAATGTATTTTATTTAACCGGGTAAGTCAATTGAGAACAGTTTTATCATTTACAATGACGACCTGGGCAAGAGGCAGCACAAAGAGTCAAACACATACGATCACAGTGACCTTCACATGGACCGTCTAAACTAAATGTCTGGCTAATATCAAAGCAGCATTCGCTTGGACCGTCTTAAACTTTTATCTCATCCAAACGTTATTGATCAGCTCACTCCACCTGATCCTGATTGATTACCAAAGTAGGCCACACAAGATACTCAAGAAAGGCTTTGGTGACTCTGGCAGCTTTTCACGGCAGGACGCGGAGACGCCAGAGTAGTCAGAGTAAGTCTGAGCAGAGCTCTGCTGAATCCCGGCTCAACCTACCCCGAATTAACCCCACAAAACATCTGAGTACAAATACAGAATAGCTGACATCATTTCAACGTGATAAATGTTAGGACTCGATGAAAATGTAATTATTATAACCAATGAGTTGAGCAGAGTCAAGTTGCTGAACTAAACCAGCTGCTATGAACTAAGCTGTACAGGTGTATTGAGTTTGGGACTTCTCTCTTATGGTTTATTGACCAAATCTTGTTCAAGATACCAGGAAAATACCTCCAGAAAGGTTTTAACCTTTCTCAGCATCCACTGCCGGTCTTTCAAGTGTTAGTTGTAGTTTAAAAAACATTAAAAGGGGCAAAGAAATAATGATATAATATTGATTAGCCTCTTTCACCGGTACCTCTTTTGTTCCTGTTAAGGGGAGTTTTTCTTGTCGCCTGGTGCAAAGAAAAAGTCTTATGCAATCTCTTGGTTTGTTCAGTTAGACAGGTATTATTGTTGCCATTTCTATTGGCTCTGTATTAATTTGACTAATTTGGGTACCTTTAAAGCGGAACTGAATTTTCTGCTTTGTAATAAGAATTTGTTTGGAAAAGTGCTACAGAAAGTGCTATAGAAATATTAGTAGGAGAGGATGAGAGAAATACAGAAGAAAGTAAGACCCAAGAAAGTAGAATAACTTCTCACTTCCAGAAGACCAAGCTCTTCTTATGTTTCCTACACAGAGACGCACCAATGTGAAACTAACTTCATTCAACTGGGAAATGAGGAAGGCCTTTGTTTTCTGTTGTGGAGAACATCAAGATCCAGCAATGTGGATGCAGCAGTAGACAAACGATGAAATAAACAAACTAATAAACACAGTTGTTGTCCGGCTCACAACGTGAAACTAAACTAATTAAATGTTTTACCTGGATCATTGTAGTTGAGGAAAAAGGTGGTTTGGTCTGGCCGGTCAGCATTCCTTGCTGAACAGCTGAACGTTTACGGGTCACTCGTTGCAGCGCTGCAGACTATGGTTGCCATTTACAGGCAACCAGACACTTCTTCAAGCACAATAATGGAGAAGGCCGGCCCATAGCTAGTAGCTCTTCATGCTAAAATAGGAGCTGTGGCCTTCTTCATAGCTCACAAGGAACTCCATAGGACTGTGGACAGGTCCGAAGTAGAAGAGATCTTGGTAACAAGAGAGGAGGAAAAAAGAGTTTGGGAGAAAGAGAGCGAGTAAGGGGGGAGCGATTTAGGGTCCATGCCCAATGAGGGGGCTATTCCCTATCACCGAAGGGTGGTAAATGCAAAGCCTGCTGGGACTTTGAGTCATTATGGAGTTTTCTTTGTTTTGAACCATGAGGTCGGCTGTAAGAAATCAAGGCTGGCCTCAGAACTAGGCATGAGAATTTAAATCAAGTCTTTCCATGTTCAACACAAGACTGTGGCCCAAAACCACATTCTTTAATCTGGCCACAAGGATGAAGAAGCAGAATATGAATTGTTTAGCACCCTTGGATGTATCCATTTAGCAAAAACGAATCTCAGCTTATCTGCTTTTATGATCCAGCATTATATGGATTTTAAATAATGAATTTAATTTGTAACGCACTTTACATTCAATGAATCTCAGAGTGCTACACTTAGGGCCCGATTTACTAAGATCCTAAATAAAGAGTACTAAATTGCGTGTGCACTGAAAAAGTTTGCGCGTGCTGTTGTTGCGTGGTTTGCGGGTGATCAACTAAGATTGCGTGCGCAATTGATAACAGGTGCAAACAGCAGTATTTAAATGAGGTGTTGCGCGTCTTACGTTTGCGCCATGGAGAGTCTGGATGGAAAGCACAGTCACAAGTCACAAGGGCAAAATGAAATTGAACGAGTTGGAGTTAGAGATATTAGTGGAAGAGGCAAATAAACACATTCATGAACTACAGCAAAGAAATTTAAACATTACCAAAAGAAACGCAATATCGGAGAAAAGCTGCGATAGAATAAATGCAGTTGGTAACACAAAAACGTCTGGTTTTTCATATTTCAATTTTAGGCACAGATCAAAAATACGAAATAGAAAAACGGGCCACAGGACTGAATTTGATTTTAATATTGAATTGGTCGGGTTTGCGTGACCCGGCGGTGCTCGGCATGATCTGAGGAGAAAAAGACAATTCAGACGCAGAGCTGGAGAGCGCTTTGATTCATCTATTTATGAGTTAAGTTTTTATTCAGATGTCCACAGTATATTGCAAATATTATATATTATATAGCAAACACTGACAGTAAATGTGTGACAGACGGGACCATCATATGCCGAAAGAAGAGAAGTGTTCAGAACAGCACAGAGCGCACACTACAGGCTGATTTATGGTTCCGCGTCACACCAACGCACAACCGACGGCGTAGGCTAAACGCGGCGACGCACCCCGCCCGCGACCCTACGCGTCGGCTACGCCGTCGATTTAACGCAGAACCATAATTCAGGCGATGCTGCATTCTCTGCGCTGATCCTGACACAGCGGGTCGGAGCAGATTTGGTCATGATGTTTAACCTGTGTTTTGTGATTAATAAGCACGGGTTTTAATTAAATGTAATTTACGAAGGATGATTTCACGTTCAATACGATAAGTAATCAATAAAATACAAAGTTTGGCACAAAGGCTTGGCCTGCTTGTGGGCGAGTGGAGGGGGGCACATTAAAATAAGGTGGCAAAGATATAAGGCGAAGAACTAAAGAAAAAGTGGCCTTTAATAAAACTTGTGCAACCATTTTTAAAATAGCATGCAGCAGAATAAAGACTCTCTCTCTGCGTATTCTTTGATTTTGGATGTCGCCTCCTTGCCACAATAACAGCAGCAGCAGATTAGCACCTTCCTTTCAAACGTATTAAATACAGACGCAATCACAATACGCGCAATTACTTTCAGGCTTGGTAAATCTCATTGCGTGTGGTAAATGGAGCAATTTACATCTTCCCCTCCCAGTATTTAGCGCGTTCTGGTGGGTACGCCCCATATTGATTATTCATCAGGGCAAAAGTACTAACTGAATTGCGTGTGCAATTTTGCGCATTTGAGAGGCGCAGTCCTCTTTGCACGCTGTTAGTAGATCAGCTGGCACTTTGGTTTGCGGGTGCTGTCAAGTTTGCACACGTTTTAACACACGCAAACCTTTAGTAAATCGGGCCCTTAGACCATTATTCATTCATACACATTCTCTCTGGTGGTGGTAAACTACATTTGTAGCCACAGCTGCCCTGGGGCAGACTGACGGAACCTTCGGTTTAAAGCGCCTAGATGTGACTTTTGTTTTAAAATGGCACTATACAGATAAACTAAATTGGAAGGAAGTCACTTAACAACCACCGCAAAGTTTTGTGCATTATATCCAGCCAAGTGTAACTTCCCAAAGCCTTTATTCCAGAAATGTCACGTTGGGTTGTTGATAGGACCAAAATGCAGGACAGCAGGAGTTCCAAAAAGGGTGATTTATTAATCAACCAAAACCAAAAGCGCTGCTGAGCAGGGTTAAACAAAAGACAAGAGCAAAATCCCCAAAACCTTAACAGGACACACGGAAGGAGGAAACAGTACAGTCCAGCAGGACTTCCAGCAAGGGAAGGACAATACCAGATATACAGAGAAGGGTTGAGGAGACACAGGTACAGACAATCAGGGCAGATGGGAACCAGGAAACTCAAGAGAAAACTGAAACACAAACACACAGGTTTCAAAATAAAACCGGAACCGAAACAAACCGTGACAAGAAAGTCAGGATGGCTGTTCCTGAGAAGGTCCCTGTGGTCTGGTATCTTGTCTGTACCTTGTCTGGCTCCATGTTCTTAAAGAGACGAATAAAGACTTGTGTGGCTCTCTGAACAGCAGTGCCAAGGTTCCATAAAATGTCTGTGGAATATAATGACTGGAGTTGGAGGAATATCCACACATCCAAACATGTTTGACAACGTTTAAACATGGCCACAGTGTTTCCTTTAGAGAAGAGAGAGATGAGCTGTCATTCAGGGGGATAAAACTGAACACACGCACGTACACAACTGGTTTTGCTTTGCTGGGCTCAAGTGTCTCCAGGAAACGTGAAACTTCATGATTGTTTAATCTAAAATGTCCCGTTCAACGTCTACAGAGAGAAAAGTGGGAAATACATACATTTAAAACTTGTTTTACCCCTTTTTCAGCAAAGGTAACTACTTTATAGGGAGAAGAAATAGTACCATCCGTTGGCTGATGAAACACAACTTGTGGATTTTTTACCTTAAGAATTCGTGATAATCTTCTAAGCCAGCGAAGGAGCATGTAATCCTTCTTCGATTGGTTTTTAAATATTTTATCTCCAGCTTAGGAGATTTTCAAGCCTCAGCATTCTCATTTCTCCAACACTGAGGATTCAAAACCTGCACGAGACTTTTCAATTTCAACACAAAAATGCATTTGACTCCTAAAATTCACCAAGTAAATATGTTCCGCGAACCCTTTTACTTGCAGTCTGGTGCTATAGCATTGCAGCACTACTACATTACCTTTGAGGAAGCGGCAGATCGATGGGATCCTAAAGGCATTACTGTGGCCGCATGCGGTGCGCCGACACATGCTGGCTGGTTAGTGAGGGCTGCGCGGGGATGGGCCTACGTTTCCTCTCACGGGAAGCCGAGAGTTGGAAAACCCGAAACAGCAGGGGAGGCAACAGAAAGCAATAACATTTGTTCAAACATTTTTGATCACTCCTGCTTTTGTGCAGAAATGGGTCACGGCTGCCAGAAACACATCACACATCTTGTAGTCGTCTGAGTCAGTGGAATCTCTGATGGACCTTTTTCACAACGCTGTCAACAGCTCTGCGCGGTTTCAAAGCTGATGATGTACGAATGCTCAGGAACTTAGAACTTTTAAGCCCTTTTCTGCTCATTTGTGTTGACTGATTGCATCTCGATTCTCACCGGGTGTTTTTGTTTTTCTGTTGTTGTGCCTGTTTAGGTGAAACAAGGCGTTCCATCAAATCGAATAACTCCCCTCTTCATTTCAAAAGCTGGCTATGCAAAGTCGCTCATTATCAGTAATCAAAGCCGACACTGGCCCTGCGTGTGAACCGAAACAACCTTACAGAGCCGTCTCAGGAAACACAACGGATTGAGTACTGAGAATACAACGGAGTGTGGAGGAAGCAGCTCAATAAGCAAGTGTGTTCAGGCATCCCTGACCCTCATTTCCCCCTCCAATCTCAAACACGGTTACACAAAGTCTAACAGATATTTGTATTCAGACTTTCTCAAGATGTAATTGATTTGACATTGAGCTGATATCCACAATAAAAGAGAACTTACAGGCAGGACCTTGATTTAACCATGATTAACCAATATCATTTGATAGCGGATGTAAGTGGAGGTTGTTTTTTTGTGTATTTTTTAATAAAAACCTGGTCTTCTAAGCAGTCGTAGAACTGGGAAGTGATTTTTAAGATTTTTGGGGATGGAGAAAGCGTCAAATGAGACATACTCTGAGCTGCCACACAGTACAGCTTTACGTGTAGTTAGTGTTAGACACGACACATCTGGGAATGCACATGTGAAATGTAGAGCCCTAAGTGCAAAAATTGTTTGTAGGGAAACTTATCGGATTCTGCACAGAAAAATCCACTCTGCTTGTATTTAATGCATCATCAAGCAGTGAAGACAGTGGTAAGAACAAGTGCACGTCAGTGATGTCTGCAGTGCTACTGTGGACTGTAGTTAAGAGGGATTACTCACGGAGATGATGCATAGGTGTGTGCAGTGGTTATTTGTAGCCTCACAATCAGCATTAGGTCTTTTTTTGGAGCCAGAAGTAACAAGAAACTGGGGCATGAGAATGTTACCCGAGATCTTACTGGACAAAAATACTTGTCTTTGTATATGGTTATGGATCTTTCTTTTAAAGGTTACTGTATATGAGACTACTGATCAGAATGAGTACTGTATATCTAGCTTGTAACAACAATTTGGACCAGTAGCCAGAGGTGCGACAAGCAGGGCCGCCGCAAGGGGTGTGCGAACCGTGCGACCGCACGGGGCCTCGCGCCCCAAGGAGCCTCACGCTATGGGCGGTTTTTTTTTTCTCAGTTTTTTCCTTCTTTCCCTTAGAAATATCAACAGTCACGTTCCATTACATACCTAAATGTGTACTAGTCTGTGCATATCAATAAATATATGTGCAATGATGTGCTTGCTGATTGATGTCGCTGCGCAGCTGCGCGTGTCTGTTGTTCAATACAACTGCGTCAGACCAAGCGCAGACACAAGCTGCTCTGATCCAAACGGGTGGAGTTGGAACAAACTGTCACACAATGTCGAGAGAACGAGACAGATTCAGGAAATTTCCAGCAGGGAATGAAAAAAGAAAAAAAATTAAAGAAAATGGAAGAGTTTAATGCCTCTCTGAAAGGCTCGTTTGATTAATTTGTTACAAAAATCACTGATCCGACCGGGTCTCAAGCAGCCGCCCTGAGGCAGTCGGGGCACATATTTTTCATTTTAATTTATTTAGCCTCTATAATTTGAGAAGATTACGACTTATATGCATAAGCATGTTGTTAATGTGTTAACTTATGGGGCAATTTTGTTTTGTGTAGAACTGGAATGAATCACACACTATATAATGTCAGTTGAGTTAGGCCCCTATGTCACTAATATATAAATCGCTCTCAGTAACAGGCTGATTTGATTCATGTAAGATTATTTGTGTGTGAACAATGTTGTAATAAACAGGCATTACTATAAAAAATATCTTGACTTGTCATGTCTTGTCAATGCAATGCTTCATAATGAAACGTGTGTATGTGTTTGTATCCAGTATTTTGCTAATTGGAGAGTTAAAATTGCGCATATAGACACCCGATCCGACCTGAAGAGCCCAAATATTTCGCACGAGGGCCCCCCCCCCGGCCATTTCGCACAGGGCCTCGCAAATCTCCCAGACGGCTCTGGCGACAAGACTTTAAAATTGTCCGTACTTGTGACAGTTGAGAGACTGTATCCTTCTGTTCTTAACGACCTATAAAAGGTCACACATATTATTCAAAAATAATAAGTTGTTAATTCTTTCCAGTAACAATTACAAATGTTCATATCAAAGACAATGCTATTCAAAAAGCTACAAGATCTTGAAGTGTTTTCGTCAGCAGTCCAAATTGCTATCAAGGGGTTTAACAGCCGTGAAACCCCAAACATGTTTTCTCCATGACACGGTCGGTGAATGTTGGTGTGGACTGTTAAAATAACAGCAAAGGAGAAATTTAAGGAGCTGCAGGCTGATGTGGAGCGGTGGTTGTAGCCATCACGTACGCTGCACACTCAACCAAAACAGGAATCCATGGACAGATGAGTTTCTAGCAAGCTTTCGGCGGGAGAGTTTCCTGCTGCAGGGCTGCTTTGCTGCATCTGCTATGGCAGACACAGAACGTATTAAAGGGATGGTAACTAGAAGATTATCAAGGCATTTTAAAGTCACATGCATTACCCTCACTTGCTCAGAAATCTAAGACTGCAGCAAACAGCACAAAAGACTGGTGGAAATGGGTGAAAAAGGCCTACTTACTGTAGTCTGGTCAGCCAAATCCTATTACTTATACCTGAGCTGAGATCTCCCACTTCTAAAAGCACTCTTGTCCTTCTACGGTTAACCTTCAGTACTTTTCAAACACTCAGGCAAAAGGAGGTTGCCGAAGAGAAAAACTAAATTCCTCCAAGTTGTGTAAACAAGTCGGAAGCATCTCTCAACATTTTACAGTACTATATAAAAAAATAAAATAAAGCAGGGCCTGAATCATCTGTCAAGATACCAAATATCACAGCTTTCACCATGTTCTTAAAGACAAATGAAAAAATATCTGAAGAAGTGAAAAATGTTGCCCGCCTTAAAGAACCTGGCAGGAGACGGAGTCTGACAACATGACAAACAGACAAACTCCACCACTGTGGAATTTATGTTCAGCCATTAATGCATTCCATGATTTATTTTCAAGACAAAGAGAAATGCTGCAGGACTGACTATCCATGTGGAGAAATGTGCTTCTTTGTCTTCAAGAACTCCACAAAGCACACCTTTGAATTTCTTTTTTTTTTCTGTAAGTGTAAATCACTTCCTGATTGATATAGATTAAAATCACAGGCAGGATTTGAAACACATACTCGGTTGTGTTTGTTATTCACTCTTTCAGTAAATACATCAAATAAATATATTTTCTGTTGAATTGTGATACTTCCCTCTGTACCAGACTGGGTTTATATGTTTGATGAAGGCAGTCAAATGCAGATTGTTAAGTTAATAAGACTGGATAATACCTGATAATTATGAGGCATATTTCAGAAGTCTCTATAAAATTGCATCTTTCTAAATATGGTTAGATGCAATGCGTACATGTTTGCTTATCACTACAGTAACACCTACAGTGACGGGCAAACTGCTTGACTCTAACTTGTTTTCACCAACATCACCAAGAAGTCACACCCACACCGAGCTCTTTAACCGCAGCTTGAGTGAACGTTTTCATGCAGGGTTTTGGAGAACCTAAACAAGATTATGTTTGTGGCTTCAAAAAGACTCAAAGTTCAAACACCAAATCCCACACACTGCTTACAACCGAATTAGCTTTACCTCCCTCTGGGGATTAATACAGTATTTTTCAATTTGAACTGAACAGACACATATAATAACGATGGACGAATTAAATATTAACAAATCTTTTACTTTATTTGGAAATAAAACCTTTTTTTTTAATTAATTTTTATAAGGAAGGGGTTTTGATAGATTGAACTGAACCACAGGACCCCTTTGATTACAGTATATGCAAGAAAAATGATGCACAATCCAACACTGAAGGGTGAGGTTTTGTAACTGCTTGGGATCAAGGAGGGTCCATGAGAATGAACGGACCCCTGGATGGAAACACGACGTCAAGATTGACATTGCAAAATGGTAAAAAAAAAAAAAAAATAGCTGTGTTTATTCAAACTTCATATGAAACTAACTAAAAAAGGCTCAAGATCAATTTAGAAATATGACATTTCAAATTTTAAGGTGAAAGACAGTGAAATTTGTTAAAGGGAGAGATTACTTCATCTTTTATGAACAACCTTTCAGTGAAATGTAGGAGCAATGTGGAAGAAATACTGTTGCATAAAGTAAAAATTTTAAATAAAATAGTTTTTTTGACCACATTAAAGAGGAAATGGGTTTTACACATTTTTTATGAGATTTCCTAATTCTACAGAAGTCATCTGTTAAAAGCCTTGAATAATGTAATGCAGGATCACTCAAAATAATGAATTTGAATCAAGACATTAACACAGATGAGTTGTGATCCATCTCAGATATTGTTTCAGGTTCAGAAATCTTTTTTTATGTGGAGCACCAGTATGCCAAGCAACAATCATTTTTCACATTTAACCTGCAAAACCCACACTTCACCTCCTTCGCTGCGGAGGTTATGTTACAGGAAAGGGCTGTTCTTTTACCAGCAGGATGATTCAGCTTAGAAGTGATTAACCTCCAGAGCCATTTCAGACTTTTTTTTGGTTTTTCCCCAGTCATGGTTTATGAACGCTGCCTCGTACTGCTCATGTTGTCTTTAGGGCTGTGAAATGAAGATCTTACAAATAAAAGCGTGAAATAAGCACAAAGTGTGTGTTTCAGTTCTAGTTAGGTGATGAATCGCTGATATGTTTCCTGGCTGCAGTTATGGGTGATGTTGCCAGCCTTGTCGGCACAGGTGGCGATGACGGCAGCCAGCAGCAGCAGCAGCAGAAGCAGCAGCGCTGGAGTTATTACGGTTCAGGGGCTGCATGGATGACTGGCCTCAAGTGAGAGATGACTGTTGGTTCAGCAACTCTTCAACATCAGCGTTAACAGTATTTATTTTTTTTTTTATAGCTTTAAAAGAACATTAAAACACATTACACGTAAGTAGGCAGGTGTAATTTGTCTGGAGGTCTATAGAGCTTAGGGGGGGGTGAAAAAGCAAAGTATTAGACGTACAGGTACTTTAAAGCAGAGATGATGGAGGCGAGCTTGTCCACCTGTACTTAAGGCACTCACCACAATCAGAATTTCAGGGACGTCTGAGTTGAATTAACGGGGAAAATCCAATCTGTCTGCTTAGATGGCAGATGGAAATGCACTATATCTGATTCATATTCAGAGGTGTCAAGTAACAAAGTACAAATATTTCGTTACCTTACTTAAGTAGAAATTTTGGTTATCTATACTTCACTGGAGTCATTATTTTTCAGACGACTTTTTACTTTTACTCCTTACATTTTCACGCAATTATCTGTACTTTTTACTCCTTACATTTTAAAAACAGCCTCGTTACTCTATTTCATTTTGGCCTTTAAATAAAAAACTATCCAGTTAAATTGCTCCATCCAGATAGAGTGAATTTGGTTGTGGTTGTTTCAGATGTTCTTGTCCAGTTTTGTTCTTACATCCGTTCCCTCAGATTCCTGCAACTAAACTTGGATGTACATTCCAATAAAGGTTAGGATAAATGATAACATGCCTCTGAAGTTTGACTTTTTGCACTATTACAATACTTATAGGCAACTAGTCATCATATCTCCTGCTCTCTGAAACACATGTTATTGCTCAATAGTACACATATATGGTTCTTTAATATATTTGCATTATATTAAGATACATTCATTCAATGGCTTTTGTCCTTAATGGCTTTTTTCCCCCTTACATTACTTTTACTTTTATACTTTAAGTAGTTTTGAAACCAGTACTTTTATACTTTTACTTGAGTAAAAAACTTGAGTTGATACTTCAACTTCTACAGGACTATTTTTAAACTATAGTATCTATACTTCTACCTGAGTAATGAATGTGAATACTGAAGACACCTCTGTATCTGATCTGCACATAGAAAAGAAAAAAAAATCTGAATTGGATCACTTGAACCCTGCCGTGTAAATGTAGGTAAAGTATTCTTGGGGTAAGAGACTGAACCTAAAGTTACTTTTGAAAGTTGAAGTGCACTCAACGCAGCAACTACACTATTAGTAAGGGAAGTGTCTGAAAATCTGGGAACTAAATCGTTACCAAGAAATCTCTTCACCAATGTGTTTCTAAAGGTGTCTAATAACATGTCCTAAAAAGTTGAAATTCAACTCCTGGGGGAAACCTCATAAAAAACTGCACAAAGTCAGGGTACCAATAACCGATTTTTGAAAAATCGAAAATGCTTAATTTGGCCTTAATTGACTTGTGAGGGGTCAAACTAGGGGTTTTTTAGGATTCTGAGTTCATTTATAGCATTTGTTTTTCACTACAACCATTCCTTAGTGGAAAAACTGCCACACCATTTTTTTGCATTTACATAAGATTGCATTTATTACAATTCGTTTCACATTAGTCAGAGCAAACAGTGATCCCCCTTGTGGAATGCTTTATGAGTCAATGTCTGAGTATTCCTCATCAATGCCATCACTTTTAAAGTAGTCATAGCTATCCATCTATCGTCCGCCGCTTATCCGTTCCCGGGTCGCGGGGGCAGCAGTCTCAACAGAGATGCCCAGACTTCCTTTACCCCAGACACTTCCTCCATCTCTTCCTCCAGCTCTTCCTCCAGCTCTTCCTCCATCTCTTCCTCCAGCTCTTCCTCCAGCTCTTCCTCCAGCTCTTCCTCCATCTCTTCCTCCATCTCTTCCTCCATCTCTTCCTCCATCTCTTCCTCCATCTCTTCCTCCATCTCTTCCTCCATCTCTTCCTCCAGCTCTTCCAATGGGAGTCTGAGGCGTTCCCAGGCCAGCCGAGAGACATAGTCTCTCCAGCGTGTCCTGGGTCTTCCCCAGGGTGGGGAAGTGGAGGGTGGAGGGACATGCCTGGAACTCCTTCCTAGGGAGAGGGACATGCCTGGAACTCCTCCCTAGGGAGGAGGGACATGCCTGGAATACCTCCCTAGGGAGGGGGACATGCCTGGAACACCTCCCTAGGGAGGAGAGGGACATGCCTGAAACACCTCCCTAGGGAGGGGGACATGCCTGGAACACCTCCCTAGGGAGGGGGACATGCCTGGAACACCTCCCTAGGGAGGGGGACATGCCTGGAACACCTCCCTAGGGAGGCGTCCAGGAGGATCCGGTACAGATGCCCAAGCCACCTCAGCTGACTCCTCTCAATGTGAAGGAGCAGCGGCTCGACTCCGAGCTCCTCCCGGGTGACCGAACTCCTCACCCTCTCTCTAAGGGAGCGTCCAGCCACCCTGCGGAGGAAACTCATCTCTAAGGGAGCGTCCAGCCACCCTGCGGAGGAAACTCATCTCTAAGGGAGGAAACTCATCTCTAAGGGAGGAAACTCATCTCGGCCGCTTGTATCCGCGATCTTGTCCTTTCGGTCACTACCCAAAGTTCATGACCATAGGTGAGGGTAGGTGCGTAGATCGACCGGTAAATCGAGAGCTTCGCCTTTCGACTCAGCTCCTTCTTCACCATGATGGTCCAGTACATCGACCGCATAACTGCGGACGCTGCATAACTTATAGTCATAGCTAATGAAAGTAATATACTTTGCATGTACACACAAATGTTACTGACCTCAACCGAGCCATCTGTAGCAGTAGCCAATGCCTCTCTCACAATTAAAGTGTCAGCATCATTGTCACTCTGACCAACGGTGATGCTAAGCTTCTGGAATGTTGAAGAGAGGAGGTGAATGAGCTCACTCTTATTATGGCTGTTGTCCAAGAACTTTGCTCTTGGTGTCCAGTGTATCAGATCCGGTCGAATCTGGAGATCACAGCATGTTTTCTTGGTACGTCGGATGTGGTCATGATCTTTTGGCGATCTGTTATAGCCATCAAAGACCACAATGATCTTTTGACAGTTACGGCCAAGATGCTGCAGGTAGCTTAGGTAACTGTTGGCAATCTCCTACCAAGTCTGACCTTGTTCCCACTTCACCATGTAAAGAAGCCACCCACCATGACTGGGTCATCTGCTGTGCTTGTGAATCCTGTAGTCAAAGATACAAGCATCTCTTTGTCGCGTCCGTGGTCAAATGGGTTGTTCTCCTCAAACCATTGGAGGGGAAGTTTAACTGCCTCTGCATCACGCTTCATCTGGGTTTTCCCAAGGTCTATGTAGAGTGGAGCATGTTGGTTTACACTTTCCTCCATATGCTTGTTGATATTCGAGAAGTGGCTGAGTGTGAGCACCCAGCACTTGTAGCCAGAATCACCGCTTCTCATCCTCCCTGTGCTAGGTCCACCTTCTGATTTGGCCGCCTTCATTAAAAGGTATAGTTTGTAATCGTATTCAAAAAAATGTATTGTTCTACTGGGTGAAATGGTCCTTCCATCCTGAGAGTAGCCAGTGAATAATGTGTTCAGAAAAAGGAAAGAAGAAAATCTGACCTCTCTGACAGCTTTAATCCTGTAAAAACTCTGACCAATCTGTTTTTTGCACACCGAATGGTACTGATCGGTCAGAGGACCAGAAGAGTGGCAGGGGGGAAAAAAACAATCAGATGCCTTCATTTTAAGTCCCGCCCACACCCCCCTCTGTCCCATGCGCGCACTCTGCTTCCAGCCTGCCTCCAGCCCCCCCGTGTCCGTTGAGACACCCCCCCCCCCCCCCTACTGGGGGGTCTGCCCGACCCCCAGTAGGGATGGAGGCGTCTCCATCCCGGTGAGGGTGGAGAGTGCCGGTGCGGGTGGCGGTGCGCTGCGGTGCTGTACAGGCTCTGGAGCCACGGCTATGCCGTAGGGTACGCCGTAGCCTACGGCATAGGGTACGCGGCGACGCGCACCATTCTGCATTGGTGTAACGCGGAACCATAAATCAGCCTTCAGTGTGCGCTCTGTGTGCTGTTCTGAACACTTCTCTGTCGTGCTCATTTTGCTGGGACGTCGGTTCCTCCGCCGAGACACAACTTTTGCGGTATGCGTTCATTGTTGTCTAAAAATGATGCGCAGTGCCCACCCAATCAGAAACGGTACAGATATTCTGTGATACTTTTTTTATATTTATAAAAAAATAAAATTACAAAAAAATAAAGGATCCCCATAACTTTGATTGGGTGGGCAGGACGCACGTTTGGGTGGACACAGCCCCCCCCCCCCCCTAAAACCGGCCTCGCTTACAGGTGAATGAGACATGGGGTAGTTTTGTTGAAAATGTGCTGTCCAAAATGTCCTGGAAAACTCGACTCCTGCAAATGCGCGTTCCCCAAAGTTTGTGGGGGCGTGGCTTTGGACGGAGCGCTGACAGGAGGGGGAGGACGGGGCGGGGCTTAGAGGAGGTGCCACTTTCAAATCTTGCTAGCTCTCCAACATCACAGACTATACCTTTAAGGTCTGCTCAATGCAGATGTCCCACCAGGTGCCAGACCAATCGTGGCTGGAATACCAGACAACATGGTTCCCATGGGCAGTGAAACGTTCAATGGTCTCTTTGTAACCAGGCAAAGTTTCCAGTTCCTTCATCAGTTGACAGTACAGCCATGCACCTTTGGCATACTGATGATGGCCTGCAGCTGCAAAGATGTCCAGCATCCAGGTAAAAGCAGTATATTATGTCCATGATCAACAAAGAAAAGGGATGCAAATGGATCCAGCATGTTTGGTCCTAATGTTAACTCAAAACGTCCTCACGTTGAATGCAAAAACAACTACAGCAACCATCACTAAACACTGACTTGGTCTATTCATCATGTCAAACAATAAAGAATAAACTATTATCTTTTTTTCTTTTTTAACATATGCTATGTGTAAGTGGGGGGCATTGCCGGGATGAACGATGACCTGGGAAAGTGGGTGTGGCCGTTTTTCCACTAAGGAATGGTTGTAGTGAAAAATAAATACTTGCAATGAACTCAGAATATTGAAAAACCCCTAGTTTGATCCCCCACAAGTTATTTAAGGCCAAATTAAGCATTTTCAAATTTTCGAAAATTGGTTATTGGTATCCCAACTTTGTGCAGTTTTTTACAAAGTTTCCCCCAGGAGTTGAATTTCAACTTTTTAGGACATGTTATCAGACACCTTTAGAAACACATTGGTGAAGAGATTTCTTGGTAACGATTTAGTTCCCAGATTTGCCAAATATCCCATAAGATGACCTTACTATATCGTTAGTGTGAGCGGTGAATGGGTGAATGGAAATCACGTTCTAAAGTGCTCTGTAGAAGTTACCAAAGGTTAAAAGGTGCTCGATATGCGCCGACGATTAACCGTGTACGACACAGCAGTGGGGATTGTAATTCCACTTATCCGTCTAATATTTCACAAAGCTATTACTCTGAGCTGGTCGAGCCACCAACAGCTACACGTCAGACATAAAAGATCACTGACTCAGGAAAGCAGTCAAACTAACATCAGGTTGTGCATAAGTACATAAGTACAGATTTTCAGAATCGTTTTTCTGCATTTAGGGAACACTAGTGAGCTGAAATATATTGAACCTTTAACCTTTAATAGTCGTAATGATTTAGCCAATTACAGACCCATTTCTAACCTTCCCTTTACAGTATGTCCAAATACCTTGAAAAAGTTGTCCTTAAACAACTAATTGGTCGTATGGAGAACAACGGTTTACGGGAGGAGAATCAGTCTGGATTTAGGATGCATCATAGCACTGAAAAAACTTTAATTAAAGTTACAAATGAGCTTGTCATTCCCTCTGATGGTGGTCTTCTCTGTGCTTGTTCTCTTGGACTTCAGTGCAGCTTTCAACACCATTTACCACGATATTTTAATCACACAGTCTTGAACACTTTATCGGGATCAAAGATTCTGCTCTAGGTTGGTTTAAGTCATATTTTTCAGTTCAGTTTGTCCATGTAAATAGTGTGTCCCTTATGCATTCCTGAGTAAGTGTTGGTGTTCCACAGGGTTCTGGACTTGGACCAGATATGTTTTATCATTAGAAATCTTGACATTAACTTTCACTGTTATGCTGATAACACTCAGCTCTATTTACCCATGAAGCCCCATCACACTAATACATATTTGAAGCTACAGACCTGGATACAAGAGATACAAAAGTGGATGAAGCTAACTTTTCTCTTCCGAAATTCTAGCAAAACTGAAATAAGTATTGGGCACGAACAATTCAGAAATTCATTATACAGCAAATTAACTTCTGTTGATGGCATCAGCCTTACTTCCAGCGTCACTGTGAGAAACCTTGGGGTCAACTTTGACAAGAACTTTTCATTTAAACCACATATCAAAACAGGTCTCTGGAATGGCTTTCTTTCATCTCATTTCAAAAATCGAGAATTTTCGACACAGAAATAACTAAGACATACTGTACATGTGCTACATTTGAATGAATGAATGAATGAATGGTTTATTTCGGACAGAATACATTGAAACATTTACATGTTAGTTTCACAAATAAAATAAAAGGTAAATAGAAATGTCCGAAAAAGGAGTAGGCTGAAGCCAAGGGCTTATTATAGCCTATCCTGTGTAGTGTATATCATTCGGTGGATGATAATACACAAATAAGAAAAGAAATATATAAAAAGAAAACAAAGAGAAACTGTCATTGCATTATATTATATTAAAAATTGTAAAACCAATAATGCAAAAAGGGGTATATAGTGGTGCTATTTTCATGTTAATCTATAATAAGCTATACCAACATAATTTAAAAAATTCTTTATAACTGTTTATCATTTTATATTTAAACATTTTTTTGAAAACATAAATTGAGGTACACATTCTTAAATCCTCATCACAGCAATTCCACAATTTCACACCTTTCACTGATACACAGTTTTCTTTACTTTTGGTTCTTCCCCATGCCTTCTTAAACATACCTGTGTTCCTTAGTTCATATTTACTGTTGTGGATTTGGAACAGCCTTTGAGAACATCTTGGGAGGAGATTATGATGTGCTTTATATATGATCAATAAGGTTTGAAGGTTAACTAGATCCCAGAATTTTAATGTATTTAAATTAATAAAAAAAGCATTGGTTGGCGCCAGGTACTCTGCTCCCATAATTATACGTACTATTCTCTTTTGCAGTAAAAATATGGGCATGAGATTGGTTTTATAGGTGTTTCCCCACACTTCCACACAATATGTCATGTATGGGACTATAAGGGAACAATATAGCAGGTAATGTGATTTTTTATTTAAAAGTTCTTTGGATCTATAAACTATTGCGATTGTTTTGGACATTTTCTTTTTGACATGATTAATGTGGGATTTCCAGTTTAATTTATGGTCGATTAATACTCCAAGAAACTTATATTCAAAGACTCTTTGAATCTTCACACCATCAATCCTTAATGAGACTTCAGTTTTGATTTGTTGATTTCCAAATATCATAAATTTGGTTTTACTTAAATTTAAAGATAATTTGTTTACATCAAACCAGCTCTTCAGTGTGTTTAGTTCCCCTTCCATTGTTTTCAGAAGCTGCTCCACATTCTTTCCATGGCAAAACAAACTTGTGTCATCTGCAAACAGAACATAATTCAGAAGCTTGGATACATTGATGATGTCATTAATATATAAAATAAAAAGTTTTGGCCCCAGAACAGATCCTTGAGGAACTCCACATTTTACTTTCAAAAGTTCAGATTTAACATCTTGTATTTGTACATATTGGTAGCGCTCCTCAAGATAATCTTTTAACCAGATATTAGCCATCCCTCTGATACCATAGCATTCTAGTTTCTTAATTAATAGTTTATGATCAACTGTATCAAAAGCTTTACTAAGATCTATAAACACACCAGCTGTGAATTCTCGACGGTCATTTGCTGTGGCAATCTGCTCAATTAGGTTTACCAATGCCATTGAGGTGGACCTGTTTGTTCTAAAGCCGAATTGTTGGTCGCATAATAGATCATGTTTCTCAATGAAGTTGTCAAGTCTGAGCACAAACAATTTCTCTAAGATCTTGGAGAATTGTGGGAGCAGGGAGATGGGTCTGTAATTTGTAAATAAGTGGCCATCTCCATTTTTATATATTGGAATTACTTTTGCTGTTTTCATCTTATTGGGGAATATGCCCGTATGAAAAGATTGGTTACATATATGAGTCAATGGTTTCACAATACGGTGTATAATATCTTTTATTAAGGACATGTCTATTCCTGTCCAATCGGTGGACTTTTTATTTGTGCATTTTCTTACAATATCAATGATTTCACATTCCTCAACATCCCTGATAAAAATGGAGTGCAGATTGTTTTGCATTGTATCTCCAGTATTCAGCATCCCAGTCCCATTTATCTGTTCCTCAATTTCCTTGGCCAGATTGACACCAACATTTACAAAGAAAGCGTTAAATTCATTGGCTATGTCAATGGCTTTATTAATGATTACATTGTCATCTTTTACAAAGTAGTTAGGAATTGCAGTTTTCCCTTCACCTTTTTTAATTACCTTGTTTAACACCTTCCATATTTCCTGTGTATTACTCCTATAAAGTTCCAGTAATTTATGGTAATAGTCCTTTTTGTTTAATCTCATAATACTTATTAATTTATTTTTATAGGTTTTGTATTTATTTTCGGCTTCTTTAGTTCTTAGTTTTAAAAATCTTCTGTATAGGGCATTTTTCTTCTGACATGCATTTTCTATACCTTTTGTAATCCATGGCTTGACCACATGGTAGTACTTTCGTGTATGTTTCCTTTGTGGGCAATGTTTGTCATAGGACCACATTAGTGTGGATAAAAACGCATCATAGGCCTTATTCGGGTCACTATTCTCATAGACCTCATTCCAAGTTTGATGACTGAGCTCTAAATCAAGAGCGGCAATGGCTTCTAATGATCTATGTCTGGTATAGATACATGCATTTACTATTTTTTCTTTCCTTGTCTTAAAGACATTTGGAAAAATCGCAAATACAGGAAGATGGTCACTTATATCATATAGAAGAAGACCAGCTCTGATGTTATTTTCAATTTTATTTGCAAATATGTTGTCTATTAGCGTGGCAGTATCAGTGGTAATTCTACTGGGTTTTGTTATTAAAGGGAAGAGACTGTTGCTATACATAGCAGTGATGAACTCTACAGTCCTACTGTTACCATGTGGGTTTAATAAATCAATATTCGTATCACCACATATTATTTTCACCTTATTGTCACTGACCTTATCCCACATGCAAGCCATCTGTTCATTAATGTCCACTGAGGTTCCTGGGGCTCTATATACACAACCTATGACAATATTTGCCCTTTTATCAAGTTTTATTTCAATTGTTATACTTTCCAGGGTATTCTCTACAGTTTTTGACATGGATTTCACAATACTACATCTTAGAGCAGTATCAATGTAGAGTGTAACCCCACCTCCCGTTTTGCCAACTCGATTTGTTGTAAACAGCTCGTACCCATCCAGTTGTACATCATTAACTTTATCCTCATTTAGCCATGTTTCAGATACAGCAATTACATTAAATTTTTTGAACTTACACAAGTAATCCTTAATCCTTTCTAGATTCCTATGAAGACTTCTACTGTTAAAATGTATTACTGATAAGGCATCTTCCATTTTTACATGGCTGTTAAATTCATTCTCTGTATAGTACTCACAATTAATGTTAATGGTATTGTAGAAGTGCTTTTCAGGGTCAATATCAATTTCCCTGTCATATATTTTCTGGTCGGTGTTGTCACATGTATTATAGTTCAGATGATCATAGCCTTTGGACGGCCTCTGCGGGTCTTTATACATATTGTCAATATCCTCGTCAGATTGCTCGTCTCCCGATGAAGACATGAAGTACTCATTGGACTCAGTCATAAGTCAATGTAGGTCCCCGTTCCCCATTTTGTCGCCCATAGTCCCCCAGAGAATATTTTCCGTGTTGCAAGCATGCTTTATCAAAAAAGTGGAAAAAAAGGAAAAATAATGGCAGTGTCGTCAGCTGAGCTGGGCAATCATGTGAGAAAAAAAGAGCCATAGTTTATCGGTATTTGTCCAAATCCTTGAGTTCTTTGATTGTAATAACTTTGGACTGCTCACCATTCGGTCGTATCATCACCTTGCAATTTCGTGTCCACGTACCTTTGATCTTTTCTTTATTCCTTAGCAGGCGTGCGTGCCTGGCGATGTCACCGTTTTTTTTGGTAAGGTGCTCGTTCAGATAAACCCCTGTACCCTTTAATTTCTTGGCCTGTTTCAGCAGATCCACCTTGTGCTTCCGATTCACGAATCGTATTATTACAGCAGGTTTCGTGGCAGGATCCTTTCTAGGAAGCATGTGACAAGCCGAAAGATCGGAACTCTGAATGGTAATGTTGTTAGTTTCCAGAAAGTGTATTACTTGCCGTTCCAGCGTCTCTAGCTCCTCGGGCTGCGCCTCCTCACCAAGCCCGGAGTTCCTGGTCACGGAAGCATACGATCGATACTTTGCATCCAGTCCCGTAATAACAACATCTTCCATTCGTGTGTACTGCTCCAGTTCATCAATTCTTCGTTCCAGGCCTTCAATTTTACTGTCCTTCTCTTTGATTACTTTATTTAAATTCTCAATACTCTCCCTTAGTTCTTTAACTTCCTGCACAACTTGGAGCAGCTTGGGAAGCTCGGAGGTAACTTTACCGACCTCTTTAGTCAGGTGTGTCAGCGTCATCCTGATCTCCGCCAGGCTATCCTCAAAATGTTTGTTTGATCCCATTTCGGCGTTGTCGTTGACTTTTTCTTTGTCTTTGCCTTTCCTTTTGGTTGTTTTCTCTTGATTTTCCATTTTCCCTGTTCTCAATTCCATAGATTTAGGTTTCTTAACTTGTTCTTAATTGTTATTTTGGTAAAGTGCCAGCTTTTCACCACCCGCCGCCATCTTGGATTCCACCATTTCAATATCAGCAAAGACATTTTGGCATTAAGGCTAGACTACTGTAATGGCATCCTAGCTGTCCAAATAATTCTATTAAAATGCTTTATTTGATCCAAAATGCTGCTGCCAGAATTGGGACTAGTACTGCCAAGAGTCACATCACCCCTGTTTTAGCTTCACTCCCATGGCCACCTGTGCAGTTTAGAATTCAATTCAAAATTCTCCTAAATAGCTGGGCCCCATCTTATCTTAAGGACCTCATTGTTCCATGTCAACCTACCAGTCTGTTGGTTTACTCACAGTTCTGAGTGTCCAAGTCCAGCATGGGAGGCAGAGCTTTAGTTTTCAATCTCCCCTGTGGAACCAGCTACCAGTCTGGATATGAAACACTGACTCTTTCAATGGCTTTTAAAGGGGACCTATTATGAAAAACAAGTTTTTTCTTGTTTTAACATATATAAAGTGGTCTCCCCTCACCCTGCCAGCACAGGGGAGACAAAATCCCATGAATTTCTGCAAGGTGTCTGACCCCCGCCGGACAGAATCCCCCAGTGTCACGTGATTTTTTTTGAGCCCATTAAAATCTGCGCCTAGGGTGACGTCACCCTAGGCGCAGAGGTTCGGCCTCCGCTGCTGAAACCACGCCCACAACCAGCTCTCTCCGCCGGCTCGAGCGGTCCTTCCTTGAGCCAGTCGGATGCGGCGTCCCGGCTGGCTCCGGGACCAACGTTCAGCATCCGCCGGGTAGATCCGGCTGAAATAGTGCATAAATGTTATTTATATACAACTCATATTTTATTTTTTTAACAATAAAGTTGCCATTTGTGAAAATTCAGTGTTGTGACTTATTTACAGGCTCGGGCTGCTCTGGCGGAGCAAGGTTTATTCTCCTCCCCTGCTACACGTCATTCAGGGAGCCAATCAGCACAGAGCCTCATTATCATACCCCCCCCTTCCGTTTGCGTCGGGAGGCTGGCTGGATTATGGAGGTGGGGTGAGCTGGGAGAGAGCATACTTTTTGACCGCACTATGCATTTTGTATTTTGATATCAACTCACACTCATTGTTGCTCATCGTTTAAGCTATTTTGTACATATTTATTACAAGTATTGGATTCCATTGTGATAATTGATGCACTGAAATAGTAAACCCTTTTTAAACTTGAACTTGTTGTTTGGACAGTGGATTATTACATTAATGTGCGTGTCGGACAGTTTCAGTATCTCCCATGCTTAGCTTGCCGGTTGATCGATCAATTGGGGTCGCTATCAGCCATTATACCTGTGTTTACTTTTATTTCTCATCTGTTGCTAGCTTCATGCTTTGTTTTATTCTGTAAAGCACTTTTAGTTTGAGTTTGCAGTTTGAGTTGGGACGTGATAAATAAAATTGACTTGAACTGAAATTGGATTGAATTTGACTCCAATGGGCATGTCTGCAGTAACTTTGAGTTGTTATTGTGAGTCTCTCTGCAGTGTTTGGGCATCTTTTATATATTTTGATAAGTGGGTGCAGCTGACCAGCAGAGGAGAAACAACTGATGTTTAACTCAAAAGTACTCTGTCATGCAGTCACAAGTGGATAATTTGTCCTGGTTCGATAAAAAAGGGGTAAAAGTCACAAAAACATAAAAGTTTATGCCTACGTGGCAAAAAATATTTTTCTTTCCACTTGAACTAACACAACCTTCAGATCTGCATGATGTCTAGGTCATGTCCAACATGTTTTGCGTGTTTATCCAGGGGTTCCCACTTACACAGCATATTTCTAACCTTGTCTAGGGCCTGTTAAAGCATTGCTTTGTGTTTGTCACTGATCCCTTCACACCAACACTCACACAGCACTACTTTATGAAATGCTTCTGCCTTTTCTTGTTCAGGTTTAACATAAACACTTGGACTAAAATACACTATTTGACAACATTATACGTGTTAATCCCACTTGGCAAGTCCCACAACACTCGTGTCAGCAGGAGAGAGCATTTGGCTCCTGCTTCATTACCTGTAATACGGACGTTGAGGGACTTTTGAGCCAAAATATCAATTTAATTATGATCTTATTATGTTTCAGTGGCGCTAGGCAAGCCATATGTCTCATTTTCCATTTGAAAATAAATTAATAAAATAAAAGTGATATAAGACTGGACTTAGAAGGTAGGTGATCAGACAGATATTTTAAAATAATGTGTGGCGAGGGGTGTGTGTGTGGTGAGTGTGTTCAAGGTAAAAAAAATAATAACGAAAATATAATATTACAAATAATAATAAAAATACATATCATTTTAAGTAACAATACCAGTAACGTGATGGGACGTGATGGGTCCATCTAATGACCCATTGAAAAATAATGCTCAAGTGGAAGGTTGTAAAGTTTAACCACAATGTGAGGGAGACACAGTACTTAACTGCACTCACCTATCTAGTTTCCAAAAGCCACTTTTAGACCATTTAGACCATCACGGTATAAATACACGACGTAAATCACCTCTTCATTTCGCCTCCACTCCCCAGTTGTGCATTCATACTGATCCCAGTTTGTGCTTCCACTGAGCATCATGGCATCCTTCCCTCAAAATTGTCCCTTTCCTCTATTGCGTGGTGCACAGTCAGCAATTTCTCCAATCAATGGCTGCTAAATAAATGTCTGTACTAAATAAGCAATAATAAAAACATATAGTTTCTACCTGGGTGTTCATGTTTAATATACACGATAATGTTGGCCTTAGTTTCCACGGCTGCAGGAGGGACAACCTGGCTTTAGCTGGTGGAAGCTTCTCTACGTCGCAAAACAGCAACAGGGTTTGCTCAGTAGCTAGTTCCCTAAGTCCCCCCTAAGACTGCCAGACAGAATAAGGACGCTAAGGCCGCCCAGCAAACTGGCTGCATAAATGACACTAATGGGAGGCTCATATATATTAGTGCAGTTAGAATTGCAGTTGGTATGTCTATTTTTGTAATTTTACCCCCATTTTAAGATAATATTACATAAAGTAGGCAATTTAAGAAACAAATACACTCCTTTATAACACATCCATTGACAGCTCCTCCAATCACAGCCAGGAGGCTTGTTTGCCAAATGTCGATCATAGAGTCGTTCACACTTTCAACACAACTCCAACCCCCTCCCCTTCAGCCCCTTCCTTTATGTAAAAATGTTCAGGCCACCACTTGAGGAAACTAGATGTGGTGCGGTTGTAAGAGGTCTATTAAAAAAGAAAGACAAACAAACGCTGCAGGCAAAGTTGCCGATTAGTTCTTTGGCAGCTATGGCTTACACATGTAAGCAAAGTAAGCAGAAGAAGACCGTTGCAAAGAACCAAGTCAAGATGAAATAAACCATCTGTTCCCGGAAATAAAACTCAGTTGAATATATCAGTGGGATTTCAGCGGTTGAGGGAGCTGCGAGTCCTAAAAGGTTTTCAGTTGGGTGCGGAATTAGCAGTTATTTCATCTTATTGTAACAGGTAGTTATTTTTTGGCATTTATGAGTATGATGATGATGATGACTTGGTTTTATATAGCGCCCTTCAAGGCACCCAGAGCGCTTTACAGAGATCATTATTCATTCATACACATTCTCACCGTTGGTGGTAGCTACGTTTGTAGCCACAGCTGCCCTGGGGCAGACTGACGGAAGAGTGGCTGCCATATCGCGCCAAACGGCCCCTTCGACCACCACCAGTAGACTAAGTATTTACCATAAGGTGTACAGTAACGCCTGCACACTGTAAAAGATGACGATTGTGTGATCTAAGCTAATGTTAGTTTTATTTTACTAAGAAGTATTGATATATTTTAACGTTATTTGTATATGTTAGTATGGTGTCTTATGTTTTGGTGGTGTATATGTTGGTAAGGTGACGTATACGTTGGTATAGTGGTATATATGTTGGTATGGTGGTGTATATGTTGGTATAGTGGTGTATATGTTGGTATGGTGGTGTATATGGTGGTATGGTGGTGTATATGTTGGTATGGTGGTGTATATGGTGGTATGGTGGTGTATATGGTGGTATGGTGGTGTATATGGTGGTATGGTGGTGTATATGGTGGTATAGTGGTGTATATGTTGGTATAGTGAAGAATATGTTGGTATAGTGGTGTATATGTTGGTATAGTGGTATATATGTCGGTATAGTGGTGTATATGGTGGTATGGTGGTGTATATGTTGGTATGGTGGTGTATATGTTGGTATAGTGGTGTATATGTTGGTATAGTGGTATATATGGTGGTATGGTGGTGTATATGTTGGTATAGTGGTATATATGTCGGTATAGTGGTGTATATGGTGGTATGTGGTGTATATGTTGGTATGGTGGTGTATATGGTGGTATGGTGGTGTATATGTTGGTATGGTGGTGTATATGTTGGTATAGTGGTATATATGGTGGTATGGTGGTGTATATGTTGGTATGGTGGTGTATATGTTGGTATAGTGGTATATATGGTGGTATGGTGGTGTATATGTTGGTATGGTGGTGTATATGTTGGTATGGTGGTGTATATGGTGGTATGTAGTGTATATGTTGGTATGGTGGTGTATATGTTGGTATAGTGGTATATATGGTGGTATGGTGGTGTATATGTTGGTACAGTGGTGTATATGTTGGTATAGTGGTGTATATGTTGGTATGGTGGTGTATATGGTGGTATGTGGTGTATATGTTGGTATGGTGGTGTGTATGTTGGTATTGTGGTGTATATGTTGGTATAGTGGTATATATGGTGGTATGGTGGTGTATATGGTGGTATGGTGGTGTATATGTTGGTATAGTGGTATATATGGTGGTATGGTGGTGTATATGTTGGTATGGTGGTGTATATGTTGGTATAGTGGTATATATGGTGGTATGGTGGTGTATATGTTGGTATGGTGGTGTATATGTTGGTATGGTGGTGTATATGTTGATATGGTGGTGTATATGTTGGTATGGTGGTGTATATGGTGGTATGTGGTGTATATGTTGGTATGGTGGTGTATATGTTGGTATGGTGGTGTATATGTTGGTATGGTGGTGTATATGTTGGTATGGTGGTGTATATGTTGGTCATTATCGGTGTATATGGTGGTATGGTGGTGTATATGTTGGTCATTATCGGTGTATATGGTATGGTGGTGTATATGTTGGTATGGTGGTGTATATGTTGGTATGGTGGTGTATATGTTGGTATGGTGGTGTATATGTTGGTATGGTGGTGTATATGTTGGTATGGTGGTGTATATGTTGGTATGGTGGTGTATATGTTGGTATGGTGGTGTATATGTTGGTATAGTGGTGTATATGTTGGTATAGTGGTGTATATGTTGGTATAGTGGTGTCCGATTTTGTGCTGTATGTGATGAATTTTGTTTGAGATAAAAAATGAAGAACATGGAAAAAATAAATGCAAGTATATAAGTGAAAACCACATTGTAGTCTCTAGTTTTTGAAATTAATGAAAGCAGGAATAAAAGGCCTTTTGTATATGTAGATGATTTATACAGGATACCCACACAAATACACAGAAGCGTTATTTTGGCAGCCGGGCCCTCTTAAAGCTGCAGCCCACAGTGATTGAACTGTGACATCCAAGCTAAGTCTTTACAGATGACGGTGCTGAGCTCTCCCTCTCTTATGATTTGACTGCTCTTCACTCATCAGCTTCTCCCCTGCAAACCACCACAACAGAAGAATATGGCAAGGTGAAGCCAGACTTGCAGCTCCGGCATCTGTCCTTTAAGTATGAAAAGAAAAGCTGAAATGAGATCTCAGAGAGTCAGAAATAAATTTGTGAACACAGACTGTCCCCCAGAAACATCAGAGTGTGACATCTGTGCCGCTCTGCGATGTTAATGATCACTTATAAAATGGATACTTCTTGTCCTACGCTCTGATTGGCTAAGCTGAAGCTATTGTTAAATATCCAATAAACGAACACCTGTGACCACATAAATGTTAATTTAAATGTTAATGTGCCAAAAGAAGATCCTTCCTCACATCCAGACTAGAGTATTGTGTAGGGATTCATTTTTTACATCAGGATAAGGAAGGAGTTTCATATATTAAGTACATCACTCTGCTTTTCCTGCAGAAATAACAGCTGACACGGAGTTGTGTTTCTCATCTGCAGCTCAGACTCATCACAGTTACAATGGCAACAGGAAAATATTAACATAAGGGATGGAATAGAGATGTATTTTTACGGCTGCTGCCTTTTGTTGCCTTGATGAAATGAATGTAATCTGGGTGTCGGGAGCTCAAACAACCATTACCTCCAAATCCACAAAGTCAGTCTTCCTCTATGTCGTTCGTTGGTGACGGAGAGCTGCACGAGTGTCGTCTGTTGACATCACTGATTAGAGGTTTCGCTCTCTGGACTCTTGGCTGTGGAGGAGGCTCGCGCATCACCTCCTCTTCAATTACATCAAAACACAGAGTCGAGGAGGAGGGCGAGGGAGAGATGTACGGGGGAGGAAAAAAGGGGAGCAAGAGAGGGAAGGCCGTAGGAGCAGAAAATTAAAGAATAAGCCATGGGAGACCACGGTGATTTAAGAGGATAAGTCTTTGTCTTTTTAAAATCCTGTTAGCTGATTTGACATTAGAGTAAGGAAAGTGGGTTACTACTTCCTTTATTGCTTTTGTAAAACCTTAAAGTCTGAACAACTGAGAAATAAAAAGAGCTGCAAATATATATGTGTATAAATATATATATGTATATATATGATTTTAAATCTGAGTATACGTACACAACAAGAAGTGACGACCCACAGAATAGAGTTAAAGTTGTATGCATGAAAAATGAGGGGAATGTGTTCCCCCGACATGAAAAGCCAACATGAAGCAGGCTGCAGCATATACAGTCACACGTCTGACAGTGAAATTGCAAAGAGCAAAGTTAAGAGTGTGGAGGCTGAGCTGCTGGATCAAAGTGTGTATTTACCTTCAGCTCCAGCGACCAGACTTAAATCCCATCACATGGCAAGAAGGTTTCCACTGTCAGGGAAGTTTTCAATTTAAATCAAAGATTAAAGTCAAATGACTTCACATAGGTGGCATCGCCGTCCTCTTCAAAAATGGAGGAATTTGACTTGAAAGGTATTAAACACGAGTCAAACATGTAATAGTCGAAAGTGTGTCCAGGTTAAGCAGTAGCATCCTGATCCTATTTGAGCTGAAGGAATTTTATGTTCTTCAATCACATAGCTGAAATAATTAGCCAACAAATTGATCGACTAGAATCTAATCTGCACATATTGAAAAAGGTGCCCCATCCGCTACCGTTATATGGAGAAGCGGCTCGCAAAAAACTCCTAATATCTTCCGAAGGACTCCAAATGACACCAAACACCTCTGGGTGAGTATACAACCATAAAAAATGCCAGAAATAAGGTCCAGGTTGTAAAAAAACGAACTTTCCCTTTAAGATTTAACAATTGTTTTATCACAAACGTAAAAAACAATACAAAACAAATAAACGACTGGACAACTGCTTGAAACTGCAGGACATTTATTCACCAACAGATTCTAAACACAACCAAAGCCAAGGAGAGTTCATGAATAATGAAAGGAACAGTAGTGGCAGGCTTGCATGAGTCATGACCACGTGTCCCAGCTTCACATCTGAGGCAAATGCAAGTCCTGAAAGGCTCAGAAAGTCGGTATGACCTGAGATACCAACCATGGTAGCACAAATTAAAAAGAAAATAAAATTAAGAAAGGACAGGATGCCCCTATGGTTGGCAGATCATCCAAAGAATGAAAAAATAGTCTTGGCCTCAAAAACAGACAGAAGGGAGGTGCTAAAGTAAAGGGATGCTAAACTTCAGGGTAAAAGGCTGGCGAAAGCTCCAACTAATCATCAGAAAAATTAAATTATTTAGTCTACAATTAACAAAACAATGAAATCCGTAATGGTGTAACGTGTTTGAGTGCTAAAATAAATAAATCAGTTTGCTTTGCAAATGCTATACAGCTCATTGTCTCTTGCTCTAAATTGACAATTTTTTGCACTTTTCAGGTGACGGAAATGTCAATGACGGAAATGTTTTAATTCTTTTTGAGAGTGTAAAAGTCTGCCTAAACTCTACATTTTCGTGACAGTCAATAATTCCAGCAAAAAGACTGAAGCCCCGGCGGTGAATGTATCCCACTGATAAGCGTTTGTGTGTGTTCAAAAATAGCCCTCTGTGCCATTGCAGCTCAATTGTTGATTTTCCTTCATTACATCTTACATCCTGCTTCTAGAAAAAAACTCAGCAGAGCGTGAAATGTAGATTAATCCGCCCTGGAAAACATTGCCCAAAAATGTTAAATTCTCTCTTATTTGGATAAAAACTGCAGGGACAATCTGAGTTATGAAATGACTGGCTCCTTTTCTTATTTTTTCTTTCTTTTTTTTTTTGAAAACAAATGAAACTATTAATTTACAAGCAGTTACAGTCAAGTGGTGCAGAACCACTGATCTTGGGATTATGAGCTAAACACAGTGGGGAAGTCAGAAAGTGTTTGTTGTACTTACACGTTGTTGATTTTGGTTCTTTTATGAGATTTACTCATGAGAAAAATATAATGTGATGGCAGACTGATTTTTTTAAACAATGCGCTGTGAAAAGCTCAGTGGGAGACTTTGATGAAGCTTAATTTTCACAGTTTACTAATAAACCAGCTTTGATCCACAGTGCAAAATGTGTTACTTTATAATTAAGATTTTTGAGTGCATATCTGGCGTGAGACTTGTCACCTAAGCAAACTAAGAAAAATGAGAAATACTGTAAGGCTTATTAAAATGTGTACTTTCTATGTCCAAACTGGTCCAATCGGATACTTAAAAAGGTCTTAAAATAGCATGAAATAAAAATTGAAAAATAAGAAATGTGTCATAGTCATTGCCTTAAAAAAATAATGGGACCACACAGCAACTGGAAAGGAAATTAAACGGAGACCAAGAGTGTTGGCAGTCATAAAGCTGCACTGGGGCGGCGGGCTCATATACCTCACGTTGTTGAATCCCTGATAAGTAGAAGTGCTCTATACAGCTGGTTATTTGAACTTGCCCACCATTAACACCGCTGCCATACTCACGCGTCTGGAAATCTAGCTACTGGGAAATGTAAAAAGATTAAGGTCTGTTGCCACGGCAGCATTCGTTTCAGCATACGTTATGAACATTATCAGGGTGTTTTTCCATTCATACCCTACAAATGCAAATTATAAATGGAGACTTGAGTCATTAAACCGTGAAACAATTTCAGTCTTCATTTTGAAAATAGTTGGATATTTGTTCAGATTCATCACAAATTTCATTAGAATTATGAGAAAAATCATCCAAACAAGATGCTAATTTCCTAACTTCCAAACATTAATATTATTCTAAAGGGCTTGGTTCATTGAACAGAGCAGGACTCCCACCAGAAGAGCAGAAAATAAAAGACATCTCAGACAAGTAAGTAAGCAATACTGTGAATAGATTAAAATGATGGGAAATGCAATGTGGCCCAGTGGACCCTTATCGAGGAAGGCATCTGAAAAAAAAAGAAAGAAAAAAAAAAAATCACTGAGCTGTTGCAAAAGTCATAACAAACATAAATATAGTTTTTTCTTCATAATGTGGCAAAAAAGGATTGCTTCGGGATTGTGGAGATGATGAGAAAGACAAGAATAATATCTTGAAAATATATTTTCAAGATATTTTCAAGATATTTTGTGATTAGTCTAAAATAAAGAAAGAAAATAATAAAGTGGAACTGTGAAAAAGGCATCCACGTCCGCCTCCAAATACAAACTTTCAAACTCGACAATGCCTTGATGTGAATGCGTGCCAATACAAAAGACAGTTTCAGTCGTGTGTGAAATGTATCCGTTTTTTTCCTCAGTGGAAACCCCCTCTAGGATTCCGGCAATTACATGTATTGATTAAAGACGGACTTGAAAGCGGACAAAAAGAAAAAAAAAAAGAAAAAGGAAATGCTTCACACACATTTTTTGCTCTGAGTATAAAACTGGACAGAAAAAAGAATTGGAAAGGAAACGTTGTTCCGTAATGTTACCACATCAACAAACAATTGAGTGGCGCTGAACAATGCTTAACAGTGCTTAGAAAAAATGATTTAATTCATGATGCGTCTTTCAGGTCATTTATATTTCTTGTCACACAGTTACCACGATTAAACTGTCTCATGGTACAGCTTAAGAAATCGGTGCAGTTTTGTTTCTTACATGGACTGCTTTTAATCAGTTGACCTCTGTGAGTCAAGGTCAACCACAAGGGGACTAAACCTTCAACCATCAACACCTTTGAGGATTGTGTGAAGATGTCCTACCCTTTATCAACACATCAATCGGATCAATCCATCTCTTTCAGCTGTCTATCTACCACGGGCCTTTAATGTACAGTAGCTGTAATTAAACCACTACTTAAAAAGCCTACAATTGATCCTGATGTTTTAACCAATTACACACCTCTAACCTTCCTTTTATCCCCAAATAATTGAAAAAGTTCTCTTAAGACAAATGTAAACATTGTTTGTTTAAAAATTATCCAAGTGGATTTAAAGTATTTAAACTGCATTACCCGAGGTGACGAATGAACTCCTTTTTTATTCTGATAAAAGGCTTGTTTCAGAGTCGGTCCCATCAGATCTGCTCTTGATGACACTCACCACAACATCTAATTCACGCTTTAAGACTTCAAGGTGAAATTTTACACATTTTTACACAAAAATAATACATACTGGGTGTTTTCAATGACATGTCTGCAACAACTATTGACCAGGAAGTTAAAGCAATAATCACAACTATTATCTAGAAACCAGAGGGGAGTGTGTCTGTGCACATAAAAACATGATCAGCTCCCATTCACTGTTCACTCCATTTAGTCCGTCCTAATTAAAGTGTACTGATAAGATATTCAACTAACACTGTTAACGTCGACGTGAGGCAAACAACACCATTAACTTTACTGCTGTTGGTCTGTGCTACGACACCAAAGAAATCCACGACATTAAGTTAACTATTCTCCATTACACCCAATTAAATTCAAAACTCTATTTGTCCCCAGGGGGCCATTTAAAGGCACGTTGTAGCAGCATGATGTGGATGTCAAGACAGTGTCATTAAACAAAAACTGTAACATTATTTAGAGAGTGGACATGGATGTGAGACACGGGTGTATGAATAAAGTACAAACCTTTCAAAATCAAACCAGGATCGAGAGGAACTACTTTGGGGGTTTGAGATCAAATTTATGTGATAGATTTCAGTTTGCACATGGGAATAATCAATCTTCTTCATTTACTAGAGTTGAATATGGTGCACCACAGGGTTCTGGGTTTAGATCAGTTCTGTTCTCTTTTTACACGCTTCCTTTGGTGAATATTATCAGAAATCATGACCTAAATTTCGAACATTTTGAATAAGTTCAAAAATAAAATATTAAATGAATATAAAACATTGATATGATAATATTATAATAATACCATGATAGTAGCAATTTGAAGCAAGTGTTTGCATGACCGCTCTCTGCGGCCGTTTAGCCGAAGAGTGTGTTGAAGCAGCACCACATCATACCAGGTGCCCTGTAAGCCACTGTTAAAAAAAATGTTTTACACACCCTACTCTTAACCTCTGCTCTCCGCGCTGTACAGTCTCTTGCCAAGAACCACTTAATTTATCACTCCTTGCAATTTATAGTATGTTTTTTGTTTTGTTTTCGTCTTTGTTTTTTTGTCTTTGCTTATTGTCTAGATACCTCTGTTACTTGTCCAATATATCCATTCTTTTTCAATGTTTGAACCCAAATTATTAGTTTTGTTTTGTATAAAACCTCCTGAGTCGAGGTTCATAAAAGGGTAGGCATAATAAGCCTTGGCTTCAGCCTATACCTTTTCGGTGCCACTTAAAATATTGGACCTTTTTTTTATGTTGTATTATGTTGTATCCAAATGGACCGAAATAAAAAAACTCAAACTCAAACTCAAATTTCCACTGACTGCACCAAG